>NW_017962387.1:0-727 GCF_001601855.1 Plasmodium reichenowi | reverse complement strand
AAAAAATTGTATAGAAGATGTATTTCTTTTTTCTTTTTTTATTTTACATATATATTGGTTACATAACATTTCTCTAGATAACTTATAAAACAATAATACATTTATATCTTCATAATATGTTATAAAATAATTTATTTCTTTGAACTTATTTATTAAATATAATAAATCTTTTAATGTGATATTTATATTTAAATTTTTTATTTTTATATTTATAAAAAGTGGATTCGAACAATCTTTATTTCTTTTTAATGTATCCAATTTATTATATTCTTTAGGTACATTATTTAATAAGGCATATTCATTTTTATTACATGTTTTTATATCGGACGTGGGGTATAATAATTTGATATCATATATAACATTTTTAAATGGATTATTTTTACATACATTTGTATATATATTTGTATTTATTTTTTCATTTGTATATATATTTGTATTTATTTTTTCATTTGTATATATATTTGTATTTATTTTTTCATTTGTATATATTTTTTCATTTGCATATATTTTTTCATTTGTATATATTTTTTCATTTGTATTTTTTTTTTCACTTGTATATATTCTTTCATTTGTGTTTATATTTATATCTTCATATTCATCGTTAGGGTCATTATTTTTATGGGAAGGGGATATACCACTATAACCCCCATGGTCTGTATATATATCGTTAAAAGTAAAATAATTGAATTTTATTTTTTTTATATTATCCACAAAATATATGTCCTTA
>NW_017962386.1:0-1574 GCF_001601855.1 Plasmodium reichenowi | reverse complement strand
TTATCACATTTTTATTATTTCCTAAACCCTTTGTACATACAACATTACTATCATTATTAAGAACATTATATTGGTTTGAAATACAAAAAAGTTGTAATTTAAAATTTTTGATAATTATTTTAATAATAAAAAGGGGACTTTTTTTTTTTTTTTTTTCATCTTTTTCTTTATACTCATTATTTTTATATTCATACCATTTTTTTTTATTCACTCGACATTTTTCTCGTAATACATTTCTCATACAACAATTAAAAATATGTGTACTTTTTTTTTTTCTTAAATAATATATGGAATATAAATAATAAATAAAATTTACATGTGTAGGTAAAATATAACCAACAAAATTATGAGCATATATCGTTACAATAATGTTTTTATCATTATTAATTTTTTTATTAAATGAATCTTCTCTTTCTACTTTTAATATAATATTCATTTTTTCACATAATGAATATTCATATAAGACATCTTCTTCATAATAAACACTAGTGCATAATATATTATTTAAATATACATTTCTTTCTCTTTCTATATTTTCTTTTGGAATATCCTTATAAGTATTCTCGACATTGTATTGATTAACACTTCTCTGATTTTTTATTCCTATGTATATATCATTCTTTTTATTTTCATTTTTTATCTCTTCAATTTCTATTTTTATAATTTCTTCCTTATCAACCATTTGTGATTTATCACAACACAACTCTTCATTTCTATTTTTTATGAAAATGGTGTTTTGATTTAATATTATATTTTTATTTATATTTCTATTTATGAACAGATTAAACTCTTGTATATATATATCTGTAGAAAGAAGTGAACTCACCAAAAAATTATCATTATTATTATCATTATTATTATCATTATTTGTAGTAGTTGTATCATACTCGTTTTTATTTATATACAAATGAGGAAGTAATAATTCCTTTTGTATTATTTCGTATAATTCTAACATCTCTTTAATTTCAAAAATAACAAAAAGTTTTATTAAAGACAAAGAACTTTTACAATTTTGATATATTTTTAAACTGAAGTTCCTTTCTTTTTCATCTTCTTTCATAAATATTTCCTCATCATAATAATTCATTTTGTTTTCTCCCTCTTCATGTTTAATCATACGTTCATGATGCTCACTCATACCATAAATACTTTTCTGATCAATATTTAGATCATTATAATTATATTTATTATTTAATATTTTGTTCTCTTTGTTTGGATTATCGTATGAAGTACATATCTTCTCCTCTTTTAAATATATTCCATTTCTTATATTATTATTATTATTATTATTATTATTATCATTATTATTGTTATTATTGTTATATTTTTTTTTTTTTTTCTGACCAATGCGAATTACATTTTTTTCTGAATAAGTCAGGAGATAATTGAAAAATAGCTCGAAACGGTCAGGTAATTTTTTTTCACTTTTATTATTATAATAGCATACATTATTATTACAATGATTATTATTTACACAATTTTTTTTTATTATATGTAATTTATGAATTTCATTTTTTAATAGTAATTTATTTTTTAAATATAAATTAATAAATAAGTAATTAAAAAAAATTGAA
>NW_017962385.1:0-527 GCF_001601855.1 Plasmodium reichenowi | reverse complement strand
TAATAAAGTATATTTGTTTTGTTATATATATATATATATATATATATCCCTTCTTTTTATTCTTTAATATATATATATATTTATGTATATCATGTACTGGGCTTATATATTGAAATATGCAAAAATATATTATAATATATATATATATATATATTTTATTTTTTTTATTTTAGTCAAGGTAGCCATAAATGCAAGAAAGGTAACCGTATCTGGTAAGTACGGAACCTTAAGAAGGAGCTTCAGGCATTTACCAATAGATATTAGATTAAACAAATTAAAGAAATATATTAAGGTAGTTATGTGGTTTGGTGTCCCTGACAGTTTAGCTTGTATTCGTACGGTTTGTACACATTTAAAAAATATGTTTACTGGTGTTACCAAAAAGTTCTTATATAAAATGAGATTAGTACATGCTCACTTTCCCATCAACTCTAATATTGTAGATAATAACACAAGAATCGAAATTAGAAACTACTTAGGAGAAAAAAGTGTTAGATTTGTTAAAGCCTTGCCAGGAGTTGTTATCG
>NW_017962384.1:0-1007 GCF_001601855.1 Plasmodium reichenowi | reverse complement strand
CTTATTTGGCACCACTGTTTAAAGAGGGAAAAAAATTCACATATATATATAAATATGTATATATGTATATATGTGTATCCCCCACAAATAGTTATTATACAAATATATTTTTATATGCTATAATAACATATAACATTTAAAATATATATATATATATATATATTTATATATTTATTAGCACGTACAACTTTGTGTTTTCCAGTTTAATTTTCATTAGACTTTTTTAAATATAACCAAATGCATTTTCTTATCATCCATATTGCTGTTATTGTTTTACCTTTCGTGTTGATGATAGATGTAAAAAGGGAGAATTCTTTTTTTCTACGACACTCACCAAAAAGATTATACAAAAAAGCTGATTATAATAATATGTATGATCAAATAATTAAGAAACAACAAAATAGAATATATGATGTATCCTCTCAAATAAACCAAGACAATATTAACGGACAAAATATTTCATTCAATTTAACCTTTCCTAATTATGATACAAGTATTGATATAGAAGATATTAAGAAAATTCTTCCACATAGATATCCTTTCCTTTTAGTTGATAAAGTAATATATATGCAGCCTAATAAAACAATTATTGGATTAAAGCAAGTATCAACAAATGAACCTTTTTTTAATGGACATTTTCCTCAAAAACAAATTATGCCTGGTGTTCTTCAAATTGAAGCTCTGGCGCAGTTAGGGGGTATTTTATGTCTCAAAAGTGATGATAGTCAGAAGAATAATTTATTTCTATTTGCTGGAGTGGATGGAGTAAGATGGAAAAAACCTGTACTTCCAGGTTAGTATGTCAAGATAAATTGATACTATATATTTATTCATTTTATATCGTTAGTTTATAATATAACATTTGCTACTTAGAAAACACATATATATATATATATATATATATATATATGTACTTTTTTCTAATGTATGCCATATATTTCATTCACACAATTATTCTACATTTTTTGAAAAAAAATATTACTATTTTTTTTTTTTATTGGAATGAT
>NW_017962383.1:0-903 GCF_001601855.1 Plasmodium reichenowi | reverse complement strand
TTTTATGAATTTACAGCTTTTTCTATTAAATATAAGTCATATTTAATTCTCCAATTTTTATCATCATTTTCTATTAAAAAATGAGGGTCCTTTTTTTTAATTTCTTCTCCCTTAACATATTGCAAAAATAATTCTTCTGAATATCGATCTTTATCGGTCTGAACGAATAAAAGTTAAAAAAAAAAAAAAAAAAAAATATATATATATATGTATATATATAAATATATATATATATATATATATTTTTTCTTTTGTCACATACTTGTCTTATATATTGATAAATCGATAGTGGTATGAATAACGGGAGTAATGTTCTACAAAAGGTTCCTGTCCTTGTAATATTTTCAATTACATTTTTAGATATATTTTCATAACGAAACTTTTTAAATATGGTTTTTAATGAGGTACTAAAAAAGGAATTAAAAAAAGAATGAAGAGAAGTAAGCTTCTCCATTTGTATTTTATAAAATTTAAAAAAAAAAAAAAAAAAAAAAAAATATATATATTTTATGAAATATATCCACTTGTGAATATATAAGAGCATATTTAAATAAATAAATAAATAAATATATATATATATATATATATTTAATTATTTAATTATTTTACATTCTTAATAAAATACACCTGAGTTAAAATTTATACACATTGGTATATTTAATCATATAGAAAAATATACATACATACTTACATATTTATTTATTTATATATTATTGAAATGAAGTATCTTTTCAATTTTTATATATTTAAAATAAGTGGAATAAAAATAAAAAATAAAAAATAAAAAATAAAAAAAAAAAAAAATTTTAATTATCGTCCTCTTTTTCCAAAGGCTCAAAAATAAAATATATATATATATATATATGTATATATTTTTTTTTTTTTTTTATGTGCTTTTTTTTC
>NW_017962382.1:0-5215 GCF_001601855.1 Plasmodium reichenowi | reverse complement strand
TTTTTTTTGTTATTTGTTTATATTTTTACGTAACCATTTTTTCATGAATAATCTAATATATATATTTATATATATATATATATATATATATATATATATGGAACTTTTCCAATGATATTGTTTTATAATGTTATGTTTTAAAATACTATGTAATATATGAATCTATATATTATATTTAGAATTTATAAATTATTATTTTATAAGATCTATAAATCTTATAATTTACCGTATTATATCTATCGATACATAATATATATATATATATATATATATATATATATTCTATTAATTATCTTAATTTTAATAAAAGGATATACTTTTATTTTTTTTTTGTTATTATAAAACTTATATAGACGAATGAAAAATAATAGAATCATTGATATTTTTTTATTAGTTACTACACAACATATTAATATAATGTATATTTAGAACGTATTAAAGAATTGAAATTATTATATATTTTATATGCGAATAAATATTTATTTTAAAAAATTATTAAATTTGATTAAATGCAGAAAAAAAAAAAAGAAAAAAAAAGACAAATATTATTTTTAATAATTCCTAAGATTTTCGAAAATTTCAAATATTTAATTAATATATTGTTTAATTATATATATTTATTTTATTTTATTATTAAATAATATGATGCTTGATTTTATGATTCATTTTTATATGGCACATTTCCATTTTCTTAATAACTGGTGTTATATTAGATAGAGCTTATGTATACAATGGTTAACATGTTTATAAAGTTATTGTAAAAATTTCATTTTAAGTTTATTTAATTGCTAAATATATATAAATATATATAAAAATATTGAATGTGTAAGTATATAAATAAATATTCCTCAAAAAAAGATTGAATTAGGTGAACATATTAACTAATTTTTATTAATACTTTGCAATATGATAATATAAATGTTATAAAAATTTGAGCTTTACATATTTACATATATATAATATCCGTATAAACTATTATTGGATATACATTTTTTAATATTATAAAATTAATTACATCCTTATTTTTATTTAAATCTATTTTTTTCTCCTACTTTTTTTTTTTATATTTATTATTGAGGTGAATCGAAAAAATTAATGCGTTTACATAAATATGAAAATATTGGTATAGCAAAAATCATCGAGGAACTGGAAAGTATAATAGCATTTTCAAATATCTCTTCTTCTAATTCTGAATATTTTTCATGTATATTTGTATCTGTTACCTTGTCTATAAAAATATTATCAAATGCTTCTAATACAAGTTTTGCTCTTTTAAAAAAAGATTTTTTTTTTTTTTTTTTTATTTCTTTCATTTCTTCATCATATTCTTTTAGTAAATCTTCTAACGTTTCTTTTTTTTTAGTTACATCATAATTTCTTCTTTTTTTTGATTTTCTATTATTTTCATTTCTATTTAAAGTTTTTAACATTTCTGTTTTTTGAGTTAAACTATTTTTATTTTCTTCATGATCATCATTATAATTATTAATGTTTGAGACCTTTAATTGTGATCTTTTGTTATATATTAACATTTCACTTAATCTTCGTTTTATAATTAAATTCGAAACCAACCTAGTATTGTACATTTCATAATGCATGATACTTAATAAATGCTGGAAATTCAAAAAAAAAAAAAAAATAAAATAAAAATGAATAATTAAAATGAAGCGATTAAAATATATAAATATTTTATGAATATAAAAATATATAATATTTATATACTAACCTTATTATTAAAGTATAATAGGCAATTAGAAATATATATTAATAATAAATTTTTAAAAAAAATTAAAACTCTTGACATTGTATGAATTTATTTTAATTGTTAATTAATATGTTAATATATCTATCGTTTCTATTGATATATATATATATATATATTAATTTATATTCTTGAAATGGATAATATAAATAATTGTTGATATTAAAATTTTATATATATATATTTTTTTTTTCATAAGCTATTTATTTTTATGAAAATCTTTATATGATATAAATTAATTTTATGGTCTATATTTTGTATTCTCTTTTTATGATCTATTATGGTTTTATAGGAACGATAATAAATTTGATTATTTTGAAAAAAATAAGGAATATATAAATAATAACATTTCAAAAATATTTTATTATATATATATATAAATATATTATATATCATTAAATATTTCATTGAAGTATGCATTAAAAATATGAAAAATATATATATTATATCATATTTCATATTTAACGTTTTTCTATTATCAATACCTATAATGTATTTTAATTTAAATTATATGCCGATGAATTGATTTAGGTAACATAATGAATATTTTCATAAAATATATATTAATTTAATATATATACATATATCATCATATATATATATAATATATGCTTTTTGTTGAAATTAAGATATTTAATTTATATATATATATATATATATTTTTAGAGAAATAATTATATAAAATATAAATATATACGTGATAAGAATAATTAATATTAATATACTTACTAAATAAATGCTTTTGTTAAATATTCTTTGTAAATTTAATTATATTAGATTTAAATAATATCAGTTTATATTAAAGATACATGAATTAAAAATTTTTATTCAATATTTACATATTTCATAATACATTAAATAATATAGATACATTATTATTTCTTTTGTAAATAGACATATAATAGTTACTTTCTTATAAAAATTCATAAATTATTTATTTTATGAATTATTATAATATAATATAATAAAATATTTTTTAGTTAAATGAATAATAAAAAAAACTAGAATGTTTTATTATAAAATAATTTTATGCCTTTTATTCAATATATAAATGACATATAATCTTATAATTGTCGATTAGTTTTGATTATTTTTTCTATAAGTCGAATTAAAATAAAACGTTCCTTATAATAATAGTGAATTTTATTATTAGTGGTGTATACAAATTAAATATATATTTGTATTATATTAAAATATAGGAAATAATATATATATATATATATATATAATATAATATAATATAATATAAGACGTTTATAGTTTATAAAAAAATATATAATACAAAAAAATTTACTACATATTTTTAAATTATATATGTATATATTAAACATATTTTAATTATATATTTAATGCATATTTATGTATAGACGCAACACTTGTTATATATAATTTATTATATAGTTTTATAGTATTATATATTCTAACGTATAGGTGTATTAATTTAAAATTACAATATATGTATATTAATTAATATATATATAATTTTTATAATACATAAATTCTCATATTTATAAAAGAGACATTATGTATCTAATAATAATAATGAATTTTTTTTTTTTTTTTTTTTTTTTTTTTATTTCAAAGGAATAAGTTAGAATAACCTAATTTTATGTTTTATAAAAGTATATATTTATAGAATTTATTAAGTTTGAATAATTTATCTTTTAATAAAATGATAATTTAAATTATTACATAAAAATATTATGAAATATATAATGCAAGAATGAATTTTTGTTCATTTATTTTTTTATTTATTTTTATGTTAAGTGTGTTACTTGCAGCAAAAGAGGTAATATAAAAATATAATCATAAAAAAGAAAAATAATTGAAACACAAGGATTTTATATTATATGTTTATAATTATTTTTTTATTATTATTTTTTTAGAATATTCGTAAAAAAGATTTATTTAAACAAGATAATAAAAACAGTTCCAGTAATTTTCATAAAAATATTCCAAATGTAAAATGTTTTACAAAAGTATCCGTATATCATGAATTATCAACAAATGATAACTCATATGAGAATTTTGTAAAATATAATAAAGAAGGAAAACCAAAAATTTTGTATAAAGAGAAAATTGATGAAAAATATTCAAAAAATGTATTAAATAATAAGAATAATGAAGATATATTCGAATCGGTTAAAAGGGTTGAATGTTGTGATTATAAGAATAAGATGATTAAAGTATCTAATGCAATAAACACATCATATACTATATTGAAAAAAACTAGTAGGACAACTAGATTTAAGAATAAATTATATAAAATGATTTTTAAAAGAAATAAATTTTGGAGAGTCATTTCAGGAATAATTACAATTTTGGGAGACAGTGCTATAATTTGTCAAATTATTATGCTTATAGGATATATTTTGAAATGCGTTTTAGATATTGGAACGTGTTGTGAAATAATTTATTGTAATTTAATTATGGCATCTTCAAGTGTCTTTGGAGTTATCACGTTATTAATAATATTATTAATTACTATAGTTTGGTTAGTCGTTACATGGTTATGGTCGCATAAAGACGTGTATTATGAAACACATGAAAAATAATTTAATATACAAAATATTTTTTTTTTTCGTGAAGACTCTCTCTCTCTCTCTCTCTCTCTATATATATATATATATATATATATATATATATATATATATATATTAATATTATGATACCAATAGATTTATAATTAATATATATATTTTTTGCATTTATGTGATATTTTATGTTTATTAATAAATTACAGTACATGAATTGTAAAGTGCATATATTATATTATTACACTATATATTAATATTTGTTTTCTTATTTTCTCACTTTATTAATTTTTTCTTTGTTTTAATTACATGTATATAATAAAATAAATTTACTATTAATCAGATATACATGCATAATTATTAAAAATTAGTGAATATTTCTATTTATTTAATTTATAAATAAATTTAATAATAAATATATTTTATACATTTATTGAAATATTTATATTACTATATAAAATAGACACATATATAAATTAAATATATTCTTATCATAATTCAAAAAAAAAAAAAATATTATATATATATATATATATTTATTATATTACTATTACAGAAATATATGGCATAATAATATAAAATTTAGAATTATATAATATTAAATTCATATAATAAATTATATATGAAATTTTTGTAAGTTCATGATATTATTAAATATATTTAATCACAGAAAATAGAAAAATCAAATTAAATAATTTAATATTTTACTTTATTTACTGTAATATAATAATTCGTTTGAATTTATAGGTTTTACTAATTTGTATAAATAAATAAATAAATAAATATATATATATATATATATATATATATTCTATAAATTTATTTTTTATGTATTTTATATTTAGTTATATAAATGAAAATAAAAGATGCCATAATTATTTTTTAAGTGAGTAGATGTATTATTTATTTGTTTTTATCA
>NW_017962381.1:0-1281 GCF_001601855.1 Plasmodium reichenowi | reverse complement strand
ATAATATATATAATATATGTAATTAATTATTTTTTTTTATTTTATTAAAAAAAAAATATAAGTGTTTTTTTGAATTTCATTTGTCGAATATTAATAAAATAAATTTTAATGAAAAATATAATTAATAAAAAATTTGATAGTATATCTGAATATATTTATATGAATAAAAATGGGATGTTATTTTATAGATCATATTTATTTTTTTTGACTTGGTATTTTATTGGAATTTTTTATATATCTCTAAAAGTAATTTTATTTGAATATATTTGATATTTCATATATTATTATTATTATATTATATTTTTTAATTTAATAATATATATATATATATATATATAATGTATATTGAATTTTTTTGTTTAATTCATTTTATAGTATACATATCAGAATAAAGCTGAAGAGAAAATACAATATGATTGTATATATTCAAGAAATTTATGTGAGATAAAAAAAGGAGTTTTCGAGTCATTTCGAAATAAAATTTGTAAATATAAATTATGGAATAAAAAGGATGATTTAAATAAAAAAAAAAAAAATTATAAAGAGAATAATGAAGATTCTAAGGAAAAAAATATAAGTAAGAATAAAGATTCTTGTAATAATGTAACTGACACTAATAGTATGAAAAAAGAAGATTCTATAAAAGTTTATAATAATAATTTTACATCAAAACAGTTAACAAAAGAAGAATTATATGATTTATTGTATACTTTAGTAGAAGTTCCAGAAAGAGAAATTCTTCTTCTTTTGTGGAACCAGACACTTGGATTATATAATGAACAATTAGAAGATTTATTAAAAGAAATATATAATTGTTTACCAAATCGTATTTATAGAAACCAAAAGAATAGCAAAGGTAGAACCTTTTGTAAACTTATAAGCCGTAAAAAGATATTTGATGAATTTGTTATTAATTGTAGAGAGGAATTAGCAATAAAAAAAGTAGAATTAACAAAAGGTTATTATGATTTACTTAATAAAAAAAAGAAAATGGATGATATAAGAAATTTTATTTTTTCATGTATAGAACAATATGAGAAACTTATTAATGATTTTTGTAATAAATATAAAAAGGACGCTCTTTCATTAAAATAATTATATAGCTAAAAAAAATAAATTAAAAATATTAACAGAATTATAACACACTATGAAAAATATGAGTAGAATAAAAATAATTTATTATTATACTATTTCTTGCAGGAATTAATATAAACAAGTATTAAGTAAAGGATATATATATATATATACATAATATATATTTACATTTGTATTCTTTTTTTT
>NW_017962380.1:0-8136 GCF_001601855.1 Plasmodium reichenowi | reverse complement strand
AAAAAAAACATTATTTTTTCAGATTTTTTTTTTTTTTTTATCCTTTTATGGGCACCAATAGTATTATATTTTTATTAATTCTAATCTATAAAATTATATTTTTATAATTATTCTTATATATTTGTTTTACATTTAATTATATTCATTTATTTATTTAATTATTTTTTAAAATCAATAAAATGATGATTATTATATATATCAATATATTTATATATATATATGTCATTTTTTATATTTATTTTTAAAAATTATAAATGTGCTTTTTTAAAGAAAACCTTTATAAAAATTATAATATCATACAATATAATATAATATAATATAATATAATATAATATAATATAATATAATATAATATAATATAATATAATATAATATAATATAATATAATATAATAAATATATTTTATATGTGTGCAATAAGTAAATAATAAATATTTTTTTAAACAATAGAAAATTATTTCTTGTAAACGTACAATAAAAACTACATATAAATTTGATACATAAAAATGAATAAATAATTTTTTTTCATATTATTTTGTCATATTTAATAATTTTATTGAAAATACATTAATAATTTTTATAGCGATCATGTATTAATTTCTATTTTTAGAATATAAAATATATGTTTTAATAACAATATAATTATATATGTTGATAAAATACATAAAGATGAACATGTATTAAATATTTATTATAACATAAATTCATTCATGTTATATTTTTAGTTACATATATTAATAAGTTCCTTACTCTATTATTGTTATTCTAACAAATAAAATACGTAATACATATATATATATATATTTTTTTTTTTTTTTTTTTTTCTTAATTCTTTATATCATCTTAATTTATGTCTTTTAAATAATAAATATGTCAATAAAATAAATGATATAAAAAAAAAAATTTCTTATTTTCCTTTTTTTTTTTTTATTAAAGAAAAAAATATAAAATAAAATATTATTTTACTAAAATTCATATATTTGTAATACAATAAAAAAACTAAATTGATATTACATTTTCATACAAACCTATAAATATATACAACGTACATACAACACACAAATTTTATATAACACACAAAATACGTACAATACATATATAACATATAAAACACATACTTAGTATTACATAAGATAATATTATATATAAATTTATTATCATCTAAGCATTAATCTTTTCGAGTATCATACTTCCTAGAAGTCTCATTCTATGAGCTCTTTTTGAACGGGTATTTACATCCACGTCATTATCTCTTAAAACAACTTCTGCAATACTTCTAACAGTTTCTTCTATATCGTGCAGATTTATATATAAAATACTTATTAATAAATCGTTTAATAAATTATATTTTACTTCATCTGTTATATTATTAACATTTTCTTTATATAAAGCATCATATACAGCATTAATATCATTTTCCCTATTGCTTGTTATACATTCTACATTAGTTCTATTATATTTTGCTCTTTTTAAAAATGGATTAATTTGTTCATTATAAGGATAGAAACTACTTATGAAAGAATAGATGTGATTTTTCTTATTGTCAAACATTTCTTCATTTTTATTTATTCTCTCAATCGCTTGAAACATATATATACCATGATATATTTCGCCGACATTTTCAGTGTCATCTAGATATATATTAGCTACATTTTCATATGTCCATCCTATAGATTCTAAAATGAAATTAGAGAATGATTTATTCGATAATAAATTAATTTCACTTTCCATTCTATTTTTCCATTCTTCATCATTATCCATATGTAAGTCTAATCTATTTTTTAATAATTCAATCAATTCTTCTTCTCTCTTTATTTGATGTTCCATTATATTTTTGTTTATTTCTTTAAGAAAAGATGGTATATTTTCAGAAGAAATATTACTTTCTAAAAATGTCTTAAAAATATATCCAATTTTAGTGGTTCCAATATACTGATACATCAAATCAAAGATAAAGATTCCATTGAAATATAGAAGAGGATGTATTATGTTCATTTTTTCTATACCACTTATTCCTTCTTTATCATATATTTCTTTTCTAATTTTATAACTTAATATTTGATATGCTTCACTTAACTCTTCAAATATTGTATTCAACTCCAACAACATTCCATTTTTCAACTTTGGATAGTATTTCAAAGATAAATTATAAAAATTGTTTTCCAGGTCACTCAAATCTCCATATTCATCAACATTCAATAAATGATAATAACTCTCTACAAGATAATCAGTATCCATGTCAGATGAATTATCATCTTCATGAGAATCATCAATAACATTCTCATTTTTTCCTTCTAAATAACTAAGAACATCATTCCCATTCAAAGCATGCATTCCACTAGTATCATCATTATAACGACCAAAAAAATCTTCAAATGCACTATCCTTATATTTCAAATTACTATTTGTCTCATAAGCCTCGGATTCCTTTTCTTCTAATTCGGACAAAATTCTTGAACACACATTAAAATTAAACGGTGAGAAAGGTTTTCTCCATACAGTATTCTACAAACATAAATGGAATAAAAACAAAACATTAATATGAACATATTTTACCAATATATATGTACATATATATATATATATATATATATATATATATATCAAATACATATGATATAATATAATATAATATAATATAATATAATATAATATAATATAATATAATATAATATAATATAATATATAAATAAAATATTAGTTTTTAACTCATCATGCAACATACATGTACTAAAGCAAGTATACACAGCAAAAAAAATATATTTTTTATGCTTGTTTTTAAAAGCATGTTTTTAATATTTCTATTTCTTTTCAATATATTGGTTTCCATCACATTTCTTTTAATATTCATAAGAATTCCTGTAATTTCCATTCTTGGAACTAATTCTTTTGAACTTCTTAAATATATATTCAAAGAAATAATGATTTTTATTTTTTCCTAATAAATTAATATAATATATTATTTGATCAGAAAAAACGTTTTTCTATAGAAAATTTAATATTAAATATTTTAAAATTTAAAATTATATAAAAAAAAAATTATTATTGATACAATTTATTTTTTATACAAGGATTAAATTGAAAACGTATAATAAATATAATTTTATAATTTATAAATTTTTTTTTTTTTTTATATAACATAATGGAAAAATAAATTTAATCAATTTTTATATTATACATAAATAAATACATATATATATATATATATATATATATGTATATAATTTATTCCTCATTTTCATATTATTCAAAGAAAATTAATATATATATAACATAATTTTTACGTATTTTATTTTCACATGTACGTATTCTTTTATGTAGAAAATAAGTACGTATTTCGATTACAATATAAATGTATGTACGCAAATTTCCAAAAATCAATAAAATTAGTTACTTTATTAAATAAAACATTATATTAAAGCTAAAAAGAAATTATATATATATATATATAAGTATATTAATCAAAATCAATATTAAATTCAATGTACTTTTCAAATGAATTATTTCCATGCAAATATTATCATCGAAAATATTGAACATAATAAATAAAGCGTACACAATTTTATATACATAATTAATATTATAATAATATTATTACTTTTTCTTTAATTAATATAAAATAGTTTACTATTAATATTATATCAAAAATATAGCCTTTATTTATAAATGAATACGGAGACATACCAAGACTTACTTTATATTATTTATTTTATTATGTATATATATATATATATACGTGCATGTAATGATTAAACATCTTGTTTAAATAAATAATACCTTTTAAAATAATAGGGAAATGTTATTTCTATACGTAAAATAATATTGCATTTAATTAAAAAAAAAAAAAAAAATTCATTTATATATAAATTAATAATATTAACATAAAATCACAATAAATATATTACCAAATATATATATATATATATGTGGAAAAATAAATTACAAGATATATGCACGCAAATATAAATTTTACAAAAATGCAATATTTCCATTATTCAGTATTTAATATAAATATTTATTTTTTACATTTTATTTTATTTATTTGATTCATCATAATATAACATCACTTTTAAAATAACTTTCGTATATTCTCATTTTTATAATTAAAAAATAAAACCAAAAATAATAATAATAATAATTACTATATATCAATAAAGGATAATAAGGACATTAATTAATAATTTTACAAAAAACTATAATGTGTAAATAAATAACAACGTATATCTTCATATTATATTCATAAGGAAAATATATTTTTAATTTACAACTTTTACAATCGTATTTTAATCTGTGCTTTATATAAATTTATACATATATTTATTTAAAAAAAAAAAAAAAAAAAAGCATATATAATTAGGACAATTATTCCTATGTTCATAAAATGATAATAAATAATACGTATTATATATATATATATATATATATATATATACATACATATATACATATATACATATATACATATCTTATGAGTTAATAAAAATGAAGGAGAATAAAAAATAAAATTATAACACATAAATATTGGAGAAAATAAAATGTATATCTACATATTAGGTTATATAATATTAAGAAGAAAATAATAAAGTACATTGTAATGAAATTGTTGGTGTCAAAATATTATAAGTATTCTCTGTAAAAATAAAAGTATTGTTTTTTTTTTTTTTTCAATAATATATAATTAAAATTCAATGGTTATATATTCAGAATATTTATTAGTAAATATGATTTACATATAATACAAACTATTTCTCTTATAACAGTAACATACGAGTAAGTATAGATTATCTTAATACCATAAAAGTTAATGTAAAAAATAAAGGACCTAGTTATTTCATTTATTTATTTAATATTATTATTATTATTTATATTTTAATTCAAGTGTTAATATTTATACTTGATATAAATTTCAATATACCATTTGTCAAATTCTTCTAAAACGGAATATATATAATTACTAAATTAATCCTTTGAAATTTTCTTTTTTAATAATAAATGAAAATTTTTAATAAATTCCTTTTCTTTAATAGATGTTATAGTTAAACAAAAATGTACGGAATTACTCTATACATCATGACAACTTTCATTATCTCTAAGTGTAACATAATCAAAATGACATAAATCGTTATATAAATGCAACGACAAATCTTCCATTAAAATATCTACTGTATCACTATTTATACCGAGTTCTTGATTCCATATATTAAAAAGATCTATACGAGATGTGAACTCTTCAACGCCATTTAATGCATGGTATAATTCCCCTCTTGTTAAAATTTTAGATAATATACAGTGATTCATATTTATTATTGAATAATTATTTTTCTTATTATTAGTTTTCTCTAAGTTCTTATTATTGAATTTTTTTTTTTCATCTATTTCATCTTTATGTTCTTCCTTTCTAATATGACTACTTCTCATATGTTTGGAATTATATCTATTAGCGCTCACATTATTTCTTACTTTTCCATCATTTAATATTAAATTATTTTTTCTCATTACTTTAGATAAATTTCTTGAATTAGAATTATTACATGTTGCTAACACGAAATTACTATTTTTATAATTGTCCTATACAAAAAAAAAGACAATATAAAAAAAATATATATTTCGTTTTAATTATAACTAATTCTATAAATATATATATAAATATTGCAATAAAGAGATCATCATAATATATATTATAATGAACTTATATTAATTGACATATATATTGTAATAAAAATATATATGCATATATATATATATATATATATATATATATATATATATATATAATCCGAATGTAATTGCAAAAGGAATGAAATATTCTTTCCTTTCTCTTATCATTATCATACAAGGAACAAAAACCAACAAACTTTCTGATCAAAATTTTGTAAATATATAAATATAAATAAATAAATAAATAAATATATATATATATATAATGAATATACTAAAAATATAATACAATGTTTTATACAAATCATACAAATAAACTTAATTAAAATAATAATAAAACACAAATTAATTTTTTATCTATAAGAGGTTTTTCTTATTAATTTAAATAATAATTATTTTTTAACATATATTATAGATATAATAATATAAATATGAACAAATACATATAATAAGAGAATGTGTATTATATCATATTTATTTTACATATAAATATAAGTTTCATTTATGATATAAAAAAAACTATATTCATTAAATATATAAAACTATTAAAAAGCATATAAATATAATTTTATGTAAAAAATATATATAATAATATAAAAACCAAAAAGCGAATAAATTATATAGTCCAACTTAAACAATAAATATATAATTCCTTGTTATAAAGAAATAAAAAATGTACACATCTTTTCATATATTAATATTCATTAATTTTTATAATGTACTATAACAATTTTTAAATGTTTTAAAACATATGCCATTATATGTTATTATATTATCTTTATATTTATATTTTTTTTATATTATAAAATATGTATTTTAAGAAAAATGTATATTAAATATTATAACAAATAAAACCACGATATATTTATTCCTTCTTAATGCTATCATATTTATTACAAATATATATTTATGATATATATCCTTTTATTGTACATATATATATTTTATATTTTTTAAAAAGTAATACCTTGGTTTTTCGATTTATTCATTTTTAATTAATAATAATAAAATTTAACGAAAAATATATAAAAACGATGCTATATATAGCAATACTAACATACAGGGACGAATATAAATAAATCACAACATACTAAAAATATATATATTATATATATATATATATATATATATATATATATATATATGTTATAATAACGTATTCTTTTAAATATTATTTTTATCGTTGATAAATAATATTTATATATAATACATAATATGTAATATGTATGTATTTATTAATTTCTATTTATACTTATATTTTAAATTATTATCATAAGTAAGCATAAATCGCATATTGACGTTGTACGTGTTTTCTTTTTTTTTTTCTTTTTTTTTTTTTTTTTTATTCATAAAATTAATATGAATAATTTTCAAAATTTTATAATAAAAAATATCTAAAAGATTACACTTATAAATATATAATATATAAAATAAATATTCTTATTTTTTATGTGACCATATTAATAAAGAAAATATATATAATATAATTTAATATATAAAATATAAATTAAGAAAAAATTGTAATATAAATATCATTAAGAAATATTCCTTTTTATTTTGAATCAATTATATTTGTAATAAATAGATTCTTATATGTCAAACGATATATAGATATTAAATAATTTTATATTAAAATAATACATATTATATATTTATTGTATAATCATAATTTATGTACACTACACCAAAAAAAAAAAAAAATAATAAACAAACACACACAAAAATATTATACTATATTATATATATATATATATATATATATATATGTTTATATGTATTTATAATTATGTACTAAATAAATAAATATATTATTCGTAAATTATTTTAAATGTATAATTTTCTGCAACAATAAAAACTATACATAAATTTTTTTTTCAAATACAATAATAAAGAAAACATCTTCAAATGAAATAAAATAAATATTTCATATTACATTTATTAAACAACAAAATTTTAGTATATATAAAATATATATATATATATATATATATATATATATATATATATATATATATATATATATATAATAATAATAATAATAATAATAATAATAATAATAATAATAATAATAATAATAATAATTAATTAATTAATTAATTAAAAAGAGACAATACGAATTAACATGTTATAATATATTAATGGATTAATTATTAGTTAAATATATTATGAACTTTTGACTTCTTTGGAAATTCATTTTTATTATTATTATTATTTTTAACATAACGAATAAAATTATTGAAACATTTACCTATGTTTCTTATGTTACATTTTTGAACATTTGAATTCATCAATTTTACCTAATGGTTTCTCTTTTGATATGCTGATAAATATATTTGAAGATATTTACATACAGTATATTCTTCAATTTTCATAAAATCAAATGTATTGATTTTTACATATGTTACCTTTTATTTCTTTGTTTTTTTTTTTTTTCTCCTTTATTTAATAACTAAAAAAATTCTTCTCAATAAAAATTATA
>NW_017962379.1:0-6178 GCF_001601855.1 Plasmodium reichenowi | reverse complement strand
TACCTAATGGTTTCTCTTTTGATATGCTGATAAATATATTTGAAGATATTTACATACAGTATATTCTTCAATTTTCATAAAATCAAATGTATTGATTTTTACATATGTTACCTTTTATTTCTTTGTTTTTTTTTTTTTCTCTCCTTTACTTAATAACTAAAAAAATTCTTCTCAATAAAAATTATATATTTATATTATTTGTTTCATTATACAAATTAATACATATATTGTTGACTCCTATATTTTGAAATAATTTATTTATTAATTTATAATATCTTCATATAACATTATAAAACAAAAAAAAAAAAAAAAAAGATCCTATAATTTATTCTTTAAGTTTTTTTTTTTTTTTTTTCAATTTTTTATTATATATAAAAAAAAATATATATATGTATCATATATTTCTAATTTATTGAACCTCAATGTATTATATCCCACATAACTATATAATACCACTATATAATTTCAAAATACTTTTCTTACGTAAAGTAAAAAAAAGATAAAAGCGTACACATTTTTTCTATTTTTTTATTTTTTTTATGATTTTTAAAATGGTTATACGCATTTTACACACATTAATAAGAAACATTATATTATTTTTTCTTCATCTGATATATACCAATAAAAACATTCATGATAATAAGTGCCCTTTTTTTTATTTATTTATATAGTTTACTTTTAATAATTTGTTTTAATATTATAAGAAACAATATGTGTAATTAATTAAAATCATTTTATACTAAAAGATTAAATTTTCTTAAAAACTTTTAATACTTTATATATACTTTTCAGATAAATATTTTAAGAATATATAAGATTTAACATAAAAAGTAAATTCTTACAATTATCCTAAATAAATATAACATATATAATGCATATTTTGTATTGTCATATATATATATATATATATATATTATTATTATTATTATTATTATTATTATTATTATTATATTTAATTTTTTTTTTAGTAGTATACTCGATATAAAGAAATAAATTAATTATAATTGAACAGAATAAGTTCTAGAAAAAATCAAAATATAAAACAAATAATTAACAAATACTAATACATAAATGTAAATAAAAATTTCTTTCATTAAATAAAAATAAATATCTTTCTCTCTCTATCTATCTATATATACATATACATATATACATATATATATATATATATATATATATATATATATATATATATATATATATATATATATATTAATGAGTTCCAAACATACACGCAATATATATTTTATTATTAATTAATATTATTACTTACGCTTCTTTATTCTTGGTTTTCTGCGATGTTTTCTCCTAGGTCTTCATGAAGATTTTCTTCAAATCCTTCTTCTTCTTCTCGTTCTTGTTTTTCTTTTAGTGTTTCATCAATTGTTCCTTTTGTAGGTATAGCCATACCTACTTGTATATATTTAATTTTATATCTATGAAAAAGGTAATCTATCAAATTATGAAAAAATGCTATGAATAAAAAGATAAAGGATCTTAATTCATTAACTGTTAAGCTTCCTTCAATCAATGTTTTAAATTTATTCGTATAATCATTTTCATGAATTGATAATCGTTGGTCAAATTCCTTATGATAATTTGTTTTTTTTGATTTCTTTTTATTCCTTGTGTTATATTCATAACCTTCTCCATATTTTTCTTTGTATTCACCTAATTCAGCTCTACGAGGTTCTAATCCGTCTTTACTCACCTCGAGTGTTTGTTTCCATAAATTTAAAAGAAATTCCCTTGATGGGATTTCTCCTAAAGAATTTACTATATCATGTAATTGTTCTCTTGTCAATTGTTTTGTGATATCAACATCATCTTGGCTCGTTTGAGATTCATTATGTTCATTTCCCTCATTACATGTTTTAATATCATTTTTACAGCAACTTTTGGTAATCTCTGTATTTTCTTCATAACTATTTTTAATATTTTCATTTCCTAACCCTGAGTAATTCTGAGTGCATACCTCAGCTAATTTTCTTGAAATTACATTATCAAATAATATTATTTCCGAAGTATTACATTCATATGAATTCTATAAAGAAAAAAAAATAATAAAATAAAATGATTTATTTGAAATATATATAAAAAATATTCAAAAATAAAATACTAAAAAAAAAAAAATAAAATAATAATAATAATACATATTTTTATTAACTTACATTTAATGATAGATATAAGGTTCCAATAATATATACAGTTAAAGAAACAAATCTAAAGAATCCATAAAGTGTCCTTTTATCATAATTTGAATCAAAGGAATAAAAGGGAAAAGTACCACGAATTTTATTATTCACCATATTATATATATATATATATATATAATAATATTACATATATATTTTTTTTTTAGAAGAACAAATTCAAAGGACAGTATTTTTCTTTTTTTTCTTCTTTTTTTTTTTTCTTTATTATTATTATTAAATAAATAAAATATATACCCTTTAATAAATAAAAAAATTATTTATTGTACTTTTATTTTATTTTTTTTTTATTAATGACACAAATAATTTCTTATTACAAAAATGAATAACCAATTTTATATAATAATACTTTATATTTTTATTATTGTTCTTTTTGTAGAAATATAAAAATTTCTATAAAATATAATTATAAATTAAAACTTTTAAAAAAGTAAAAAATATATAATAATAATATTAAAAAAAAATAATCATAAAAAATAAAAAAAAAAGAGACAACCTTTAAAAAATATATATATAATATATATATATATATGTATGGTTCAAATAAAAGTACTATTTGTAATGAATAATTATTCTTATTTAATATGATCTAAATATGTTGTAATTGTCTAACAGTTAAAAGGTTAAATATTATATATATATACGCATATTTTTTTTCTTTTTTCATTAAATATTCAACAAAATAAAATATGATTATAAGAAGAATTATTAATATATATAAGGAATATCTAAAAAAATGTTAAATAATATTTGCATGTATATATTTTTCATATGTCATATTATAAATAATATATATAAATTTTTTTTTTTTATTTGATTACAACCCAGAATAATTTGATATAATATATTTTATAATTATATATGATGAGACAACTGATAATTTTAAATTAATATATTTTTAATATTATTCAAATTGTTTTTATATTTAGTTTAAAATCAATAATTTTAATTTTTATATTTATTTCTTTTCTTTTGTTCTATTAAATACTTTTTATTTAATATATAGAAAAACATTTTATATATTTTCTTATATAAATCCATTCATTTTGTTATAAAATTACATTTTAATAATAAAATAAATTTAAAACTATAACATATAGATATTTTTAAATATGAAGTAAATTATAATGATGTTCAAGAATAATCCATAATTAAATAGAATGAGTTATTATATTAATAATATATAATATAAAATTATATATATATATATATATATATATATATATATATATATATATATATGTAGATTTGTGTTTATATATGTACATATATTTAACTTTATCTATAATTCAAAAAAATATAAATAATTAATACAGAACAATCAAATAAAGAAAATTTATAATATTTATTATAATAAAAATATTAATTTTTTAAAAATTCTTCATTCTGCAAAAATTATATATTTAAAAAAATATGAACAATTAAATATTACAACTATTTATTTATACATTTACTATAAATAATAAAATAGAAATAGGAATAATTAATTTTTAACTATAAAACGATAAGTCCATATTATTTAACCAAAATGAAATGCATCAGTACTTAGTAATGCGAACACCATGCTTTTGCATTATTTATAATATAAACAAAATAATATATATATATATATATATATATTCTTGAATTATATGAATTTTATAATATAATAATATGTGTAACTATAATTTACTTTCTATATAATCTTAAACTCTATAATTATATATACATATATATATATATATATATATATATATGTGTATATATGTCCTTCCTTAAATAATTTTAATATATATATAATAACTTAAATATGAATACATATGTCTATATCCTTTTATACTATTTATTTAATGAAAAAATATTATAATTAAAATTATTCCCATTTAAACCTATAAACATACATATAAATATATATATATATATATATTACGTACCACTAATAAATATGTCTATTCAATTTTTAATTATATTTTATAAGTTTTATTTCATTAAATCAAAATATTTTTCATCAAAGAAGTAATAAATTAAACAAGAAATATTTATTATAATAAAATATAATGATTCACATTATAAATTAAATTAAAATATCATATATTATTTAGATTAATCTAATCCTCTATGATAAATATATAATTGATTGGAATAAACCAAAAAAAAAAAAACAAAAAAAAATTCTTATATTTATAACAGATAACCACATTGTATATTATCTTTTTCAAAACACTTATTTTAAAAAAGCAAAAAATACGATATAGATTTTAATTTATACTATATTAATTATAATATAATTACTTTTTATTTTATAATAACCATACAAATATATTATGTTACAATTTAATATTTCTATATATAGAAAACAATAATAAAACTTAATTATACTTATATAAACAAATATGGAGTGTTTATCCATAAGGAATATATAAATAGTAAAAATATATTTATATCTATTAAAAATAGTATAACTCTATAAATTTTAATATATCATTATATGTGTCTAAAAAAATAAATATATAAAATAAAAACTATTTATTCCATACATATATGTATATATATATATATATATATATATATCCAAAAGGCTGTATAATATATAATAATTTCTCAATTTACAATATAATATATACATTATGTTTCACAAAAATGATATATTATAATAATTTATGTTTATCTAATACATAATATATTGCTATTACTTATTTCAACTATAAATTATATTAATAATAAATATATATATATTTTTTCTCATATAATTTTTTTTTCTTTTGTCTTTTTTTTATATATATTCTAAAACTATTTTCATATCTATATAATATATTCAATTTTTCAATAAAAACCTAATCTATAAATATAGTATGTATTGTTAACAATTTATCATTTTATAAAATATTTTCATATAATATTATATATTTTACTTTCCTAGGAAAATAAGGATACCTATTTTTTCATTTCTTCAAATAATGCCATAGGTACTTACAAGCAATTTGGATTAGTATAAATAATCATTAAACTATAACAAAAATAATTTTTTCACTATCATGGAATTATTTCTTTTTAAATACACAATTTTTCATATTTTACAAGAATAAAAAAAATGCACTATTCATATTTTATGTCACGAATAAAAATTATATATCTCTTTTATTTAAATTATAGTTCAGTATATATATATATATATTAATGTCAAATGTCCTTAAAAGGTTTGTAATATATTACAAATGTATATTTATACTAGTTTAATTACATATCATAACCACAATAATTATTTCTTTTAAAGAAGATTAATTAAATTATAGAAACCTTACTTTTATATAAAAAATATTATTATTGTTTCAAGATGATAAGGATATATAATATACAAAAATATATTTAATAAACATAATACTTACATATAACCTTATATTATTGTAATATATATTACATTTTTATTTAATATATTAAGTTCATATTTGTATTATATACATATATATATATATATATATATATTAAATGTAGCAATATCGCTTTTTATGGACTTATTTAATAAAAAAAAACAAGATAGAAAAGAATCTCTTAATTATAATTGAAAATAAATACTTAATTTTACCTCAACATTTTTCACATTTGTAATAAAAAATATATATATATTTAAATACTAAGATTAATATAAATTTTATTTTTATTATTTTCTTTTTTTTAAAGATATTCTTCAATTTATAGTACAAAAATTACTATACTTTTATTTTATTATAAGAAGCCCCCCACCCCAAAAAAAAAAAAAAAAAAGGAGAGAAAAATGGTTGCAATTAATATATTTTTATTTCAGTACAAATATAAATCATTAATATATAAAAATATTATTTCATATAAAGATTTAATATAATATTTTGTAAAAATAAGTATAAATTTATAATTAAAATTTAATATATTTAATTCTTAAAAATATAATTCTATATATATATACTTTTTGCAAAAAATGGACGATCAAAAATTTATTCCTTTTTTCTTTT
>NW_017962378.1:0-1876 GCF_001601855.1 Plasmodium reichenowi | reverse complement strand
TTTTTTTATTTATTTATAAAATAAATAAATATTTTTAAAAAACCATGCAGCAGAAAAGACAATCTTTTATAAAGAAAAAGGTAATGGATGAAAAAAAAAAAAAAAAAAAAAAAAATACTATGTGTATATATAATATGATTGGTAGCAACATGTGTGTTTGGTAACATATATTATGGTATAAACATTGTACACATAAATATATCTATCTATCTATCTATATATATATATATATATATATATATATATATATATATATATATATGAATATTTTCATTTTAATTTTTTTTTTCGTGTAGAGTGAAGTCTATCCTCAGAAAAGCGTAAATCTTGGTAATAAAATAAAAGTGAGAAGTAAAAATATGAACAGTAAAATAAAAGTTGTGGTAAGGAAGAGACCACTGAGCGAATTAGAAAAGAAGAAAAAAGAAAGTGATATAATCACAGTAAAAAACAATTGTACGCTTTATATAGATGAACCAAGATATAAAGTGGACATGACGAAATATATAGAAAGACATGAATTTATTGTAGATAAGGTTTTTGATGATACGGTTGATAATTTCACAGTATATGAAAATACAATAAAACCATTAATAATAGATTTATTTGAGAATAGCTGTGTATGTTCTTGTTTTGCTTATGGTCAAACAGGTAGCGGGAAGACTTATACGATGTTAGGTTCACAACCCTATGGTCAGAGTGATACACCTGGTATATTTCAATACGCAGCAGGAGATATATTTAACTTTTTAAATATTTATGATAAAGATAATACGAAAGGAATATTTATATCATTTTATGAAATTTATTGTGGTAAATTATATGATTTATTACAAAAACGTAAGATGGTAGCAGCATTAGAAAATGGAAAAAAAGAAGTTGTAGTAAAAGATTTAAAAATATTAAGAGTATTAACAAAAGAAGAATTAATATTAAAAATGATAGATGGTGTTTTATTAAGAAAAATTGGTGTTAACTCACAAAACGATGAATCATCTAGATCACATGCTATATTAAATATTGATTTAAAAGATATAAATAAAAATACGTCACTTGGAAAAATTGCTTTCATTGATTTAGCTGGAAGTGAAAGAGGAGCTGATACAATTTCACAAAATAAACAAACACAAACCGATGGAGCTAATATTAATAGATCTTTATTAGCCTTAAAAGAATGTATTAGAGCTATGGATTCAGATAAAAACCATATACCTTTTAGAGATTCAGAATTAACTAAGGTTTTAAGAGATATATTTGTAGGGAAATCTAAAAGTATTATGATAGCTAATATTTCTCCTACAATTAGTTGTTGTGAGCAAACATTGAATACATTAAGATATTCATCAAGAGTTAAGAATTTTAAAAATAAATCTACATGTATAAATGACGACGATGATACAAATACAGAAAGAATTAGTGTATTAGATTCAAAGGGAAGTGAAATGAATGCATCTAGTATAGAAAATGTTGTTATCAAATCAAATAATCTTCTTTCAAATAATAATAATAATAATAAAATGAATCGTGTCAAAATTAATGATAAGATAGAAAGAAATAATATCTTAAAAAATAAATCTTTTGATAAACCTAGGGAAGGATTCACATCAACCTTTGGAAAATACAATTCACTTAATGATATAGACAAAATAAAGAAAAATAAGAAAAAGGGTTTAATTAATTATAAAAGTACATTATATAATGACAACACCATAAATAAAAAGCACAACAATAATAATAACAATGACAATAATAATAATAATAATAATAATAATATGGTCAATATACCATGTAATAAAAAAAAATTAAAAGATATAAATAGAGAAAAATTACAACAAGATTATAAAATAATAAATAAATTAAAATATGATAATATATC
>NW_017962377.1:0-1084 GCF_001601855.1 Plasmodium reichenowi | reverse complement strand
AAAAAAATAAAATTATATAATAGAAAAAATAAATTTGTGTTATTTTATTATTATTTTTTTTTTTTTTTATATAATGTTTATATATAAGGTAAAATATTATTAAAATGATCAGAATCTTAACAAGTTTTCAATGCAATAAAATAAAATAAATAATAGATAAAAAATAAATATATATATAAAATATAAGATTTTTTGATCCTATGATTTGAAGGATTTAAAATAAAAAAAAAAAAAAAAAAAATGTTTAATGATGACCAAAATGCAAATAATTATTTCCCAACTAAATTAGGAATTGATAGACCTGCTATTGATTTTACATCATCAGGTATAAAAAAATAAAAATAAAATAATTTATACGTTTATCTAATATGTTATTTTTTTCTTATAATATATTTCTCTCAAATTATCTATACATATAAATATAAATATACATATTTATTTATATATATATATTTTTTTTTTAGTTTGTAATTTTCTTAAAAATGATGTTTACAAAAGACAGTTTGAACGCAAACTGTATGTGAATCATCCCATATATTTAAGAAGGATAAAACCATTATTTTGTTATAGCAATATGATAGATAGATATGATGGTGTGATGTCTCATTTGGCTTGTTCGTGTTTAAATAAAAGTAAAGGGATGATTGTAAGTTTAAAATGGTTTAATGATGGGAAACGATTATTAACAGGAACTCAACTAAGTGAATTATGTATATGGAATGGATCATATTTTAATTTTGAGGATATGAAAAGAATACCTATAGGTGGCGGATCAGTTTCCTGTTTAGAATGGTCAAAAAATGATAATTTATTTGCAGGTAATTCCTTAGGACAGATTGTTATATTATCTTCTGCATTAAACTTATTAGATAATTATGCTTTCGAAGGATTAACAAAAAATGTGTTAGATATTAGTTTATCTTGTTATTATTATTATTATTATTCTTGTTATTGTATTGTTTGTTTGCTCCCATATTACCCTTATTGTTCGCACTTCTATTATTATATTGCCTCCTCCTATTAGGGGGAATATTTATAAAGGTTGTACCTTTGTTCGACAAGCTTTTATTTATCATATGATTTG
>NW_017962376.1:0-1116 GCF_001601855.1 Plasmodium reichenowi | reverse complement strand
TAAAATCTTTATTATATATTTATAATTTTTATACAAATAAGAAAGAGAATTGTTTTATATATAATGATGATGAAAATTGTAAAAATTACATATCTAATATTATGTGTTATAAAGATGATCAAGTATTCACTAATAACATGTATGAAGATGGAAATGAATATTACTATAATGATGATATCTATAAGAAAAATGTATATAAATCGAAAGATCATCTAGTTATACCATCTAATGATTTAATTAATTATAAAATAAAAGAGAGTCAATCAGAATATAATAATTTTAATAATATTTTTATTAATGTAGTAAATGACAAATCAGGATTTTTCTTTATTTTTAATACTATATATTTTACACATTTAAAAAATTTTTTTTATTTTGTTGATATATTGAATATTTTAAATTATATAGGAAAGAATAAAAGTATCATAAATACAGATGAAATAAATAAAGATATATTCATATATGAAAAAATGGCAATGTTTGTAGAATATACATATGATATATTTGTTAATCATAATAAAAGGGCTTCATCAAATAATAACAATAGATTTGGTAACAACACTTGTTGTGGTAACAACAATAGATTTGGTAACAACACTTGTTGTGGTAACAACAATAGATTTGGTAACAACAATAGTTGTGGTAACAACAAATGTTGTAATAATATGCGTTTAGATTTATTACATACAAAATTAATGCCATCTCTTAAAAAAGAAGAAAATAAAGAGACAAGAATTGATTATATAAGAAAAGAATTAGAAAAATTAAAAAGTGAAAAATCATATGAAGAACTTTTATTTATATCTATGAATGAATGTAATAAAAAAATATATAACGAAATTAATAAAATACCTGAATTATTTTTTGATATATCTGAAATTAGTGAATATTCATCAAATGGTTTAATAATATCTAGCGATATAAATAATTATACATCATATCCTTTATTTAATAAAATGGATAATAACGTATTAAAGGATAATAAAGAAATGAACACCCAACTTGGATTATATGATAAATTAAAACATAAACTTAGTTCATTTACTTCATCGAGGTTGGGGAAAAAAAAAAATTCTATAGGAAATACGAGTAATAGGATATTTGTTTTTAAAAGAA
>NW_017962375.1:0-422 GCF_001601855.1 Plasmodium reichenowi | reverse complement strand
CTTCTCAAAAATTTCCTCTATTAATAATTCCCTCGAACAATTAGCTTATAAATATGGACTTGTTGTAATATATAATATGTTAATATATTTACATATATATATATATATATATATATATATATATATATATATATATGTACACATATCTATTTTTATTTTTTATTTTCTCATTTATATATAGATGAAGATTGCTTCTCTGATTATTTTAAAATATAAAACCAAAAGTTTATAAATTACAAATATAATGTGAAGAAAGCAAAAAAAAAAAATTAAAAAATTAAAATATACATAATAAAAAAAAATACATATATATATATATATATATATATATATATATTAATACTAAAAATCAACAGGAAATATAAAATGTCATATAAATGTATAATACACGAAATATTACACATATATATTATTAAATTTTA
>NW_017962374.1:0-733 GCF_001601855.1 Plasmodium reichenowi | reverse complement strand
TAATAAAAGTGAAAGTAATAAAAGTGAAAGTAATAAAAGTGAAAGTAATAAAAGTGAAAGTAATGAAAGTGAAAGTAATGAAAGTGAAAGTAATGAAAGTGAAAGTAATGAAAGTGAAAGTAATGAAAGTGAAAGTAATGAAAGTTATAGCAGTAAAAGTAATAGTAATAGAAGTATAAGTAATAAAAGTATAAGTAACAAAACAGATAGTGACAAAATGTATAGGAACAAAAAACATAGCAACAAAAAGTATAAGAACAAAAGATATAAGAGCAAAAGTAACAGTTCCTTAAGTAGTTGTGATAAAAAGAAGAAAAAAGGATATGAGGAATTCGAAGAAGATGATAAAAATAATGAGGAAACATTAGAAATTAACGAAGACTTAATTGAATATGCAAAACAAAAGATTTCTAATGTTACAATTGAAGATATAGGAAAAGCTGGTGGTGTTTATATTCCTCCATTTAAGCTGGAAAGATTAAAAGCTGAGGTTACAAATAAGAAAAGTGTTTTATATCAAAAACAAGAATGGATGAAATTAAAAAAGAAAATAAATAATATTGTAAATAAAGTAAATATAGATAATATAGGTGAAGTATGTTATGAATTATTTGAATGTAATTTAATACGTGGAAAAGGATTATTTAGTCGTGCATTAATACATGCACAATTAAGTTCTCCAGCATTTACAAATGTATTTACATGTTTATTATGTATAGTAAATTCTAAATTT
>NW_017962373.1:0-1027 GCF_001601855.1 Plasmodium reichenowi | reverse complement strand
TTTTGCACTTAATAAATAGAATAAAATAAAATAAAAAAATGAATAAAGGTTTATCGAAAATATTAGAATTAGGTTTTTTTGTAGGTAGTTTTTTTTTCATATGGTATATTACTGGTGAAAAAATATTTAAAAGAAAAAAAAAGATTGTTAAAGAAAACATTTTATTAATTTTAAGAAATTTATGTTATGAAATTTATACAGTATTATGTGAGACATCAAAAACTACAAAACATGTTTATGACATGTTAAAAAATGAATCTAATACTACGATAGAATTAAGTAGACTAGAAGAAGTATTACTAAATAATGGTTACAAAAAAAAAATTGAAGATGTAGAAAAAAATGTATTAAAAAGATTTAATGTAAGTGTAGAAGATTTTTATGAAGAATTAAAAAATTATGAAAAAGATGCCGATGTACAAAAATATTTAAATTCTATAAAAAAAATGTATAATGAAGCCCTTCTAGGGTTACAACCAAAATTACCTTCAATTGATGAAAAAATTTCTCAAGATGTTATTATTAATTTAACTAGTCTTATTTATAAAGAAAAAAGGAAAATATATAAAACGAAAATAGATTCTATGTTAAAAAATAATGAAATTATTGATATCCAAAATACATTTTCTAATGCTCAATTTTTTGAAAACCTACATAAATCTACACAACATGTAGAAGAACAAATCATTAAAGAAAATAATAACTTAGTACCAAATATTTTTACCTTTAAATATTTAGTTAGCTATTATTCTAATGATCCTAATTTTTTGCAAAAAAAAAAATATCTAGAATCCAAACATGGAGAAAAAATGATAAAAATATTGAAAATTAAAACAAGTAAAAAGAAGAAAAAAAGATCTCATAAAGAAGATCGTCAAAGTAGTAATAGTAGTGTTAGCTTTAAAAGCACACCAAGCCTTGATGTATACAATGTTCCTCATCTTGGTCCTCTTGAAAGAGAGGAAGATCAGTACTCTCAGCAATCGAAGGAAATGGAACACATGGACAAAGATAGCCATGTAGATTT
>NW_017962372.1:0-867 GCF_001601855.1 Plasmodium reichenowi | reverse complement strand
TATACATGTTAATGAATATATGAAAAATGAAGAAGAAATGAATTTAACATCTAATTGTTTAAAAGATAATTTACAAAATGTAAAAAATAATGATGATGAAAATAAATATATAGATAATGAAGTTGATAATATTTCAATAGATGATACATATAAAAAAAAAAAGCTCAGAGAAAGGATATATACATGAAGATAATGATCAAAATAAAAATGTTAAAGAATTAATAGATGGTGAAAACAAATTAAATGACATATTAAATATGAACTTGACAGAATCGGAAAAAGCGTACCATTTAGTTTTAAAAAAAAGAGAAAAACAAAGAATTGAAAGTATTCTAAAGGAAAGTTATCGTGATCGTTTACAAAAATTTAATGATAATTTGGCTTCCTTAAGTGAGCATTTTGACATACCAAAGGTAGGACCAGGATAAACAAAATAAAAGACAAAAAAATAGAGAAAGAGAAAAAAAAATAGAGAAAGGGAAAAAAAAAAATAAAGAAAGAAAGTGAAAAAAAAAAATAAAGAAAGAAAGTGAAAAAAAAAATAAAGAAAGAAAGTGAAAAAAAAATAATGAAATAAAGTGAAATGAAATGAAATGAAAAAGGTTTTTTCTCCTAGGCTTAAAATGAAATATATTTTATATCTATTTAGGCTAAGAAACGCAAATGGAAAAATACAACATATACATACCTATTCCCACATATATGTTTATATTTTTATTTTTTTGTTTAATTTTTTAAAATGTTACATATAAAAGAAAAACGAACACATCATTATTCTGTTTTATTTTATTATTTTAATTTTTTTTTTTGTAAGTAAACATTTTGTGTTATTTTTAAATATGTAGTTACTTTTCTACTTTAGAGAGA
>NW_017962371.1:0-707 GCF_001601855.1 Plasmodium reichenowi | reverse complement strand
TTGGAGAAGTATAAATCAAAAAAATATAAAATGCATATATATATATATATATATATATATATGTATATATGTATATATTTATTTATTTATTTACTTATTTATTTCCATGTGTGTGCTTTTATTTATTACCCTTTGTAGATTTTTAAAAGAATTTTACTATGATGATGAATTCTTTTTTTTGCAAATATCCTTTTATCTGTTTAAAATATTAATTAAATATCATGATCCTGTATTGTCAGAAATATTAGGTAAAAGAAAAAAAAAAAAGAAAAGATATTATAATATGGTATAGTATCTGTTTATATGTATATTATTTGTATAATTATTTAATATAATGATATTTATAATATATGTTGTAACCATAGTAGTAATATTATAATAATTTTTTGTAATTTTCTTTTATATATATATATATATTATAATATTTATAGAGAATAATAAGATGACCCCCGAAATTTATGCGTCCTCATGGTTTTTGACTTTGTTTGCCTCTAAATGCAATATGAGGATTTTGAATTTAATTTATATGATATTTTTATTAGAGAAGAATCCTTTTTTTTATTTTTATTTTTCTTTAGCTCTTTTAATCTTACACAGGTAAATATATACCAAAAAAAAGAAGTATTGTGCGAGAGGATTATATATATGTGTAACATTCTGCTTAATGTGAAATATATAAAATATATATATATATATATACATATACA
>NW_017962369.1:0-2261 GCF_001601855.1 Plasmodium reichenowi | reverse complement strand
AATATAAATTAAAATTATAATTTTTTTTTTTTTTTTTTTTTTTTTTTTTCATATTTTTTATTTCCGTAAATGTTCCAATTCTTTTCCTTTCTTTCTTCTACCTCTATTGTTAATATATATATATAAAAATATATAAATTATATATATATATATATATATATATATATATTTTTTTTTTTTGGCCTTAGTGCAAATAACTATATATTATATATAACATTATGTGCTTAATATTTATGATGAATAAATATATATTTAATATATAAAATTTTTTAAAAAACAAAATAAATAAAGTTTGAGTTTTTTTATTTGTATTATATATATATATATATATATATATATATATATATATATATATATATATACATACCTATTTTCATATACAGTTTTTACCGTAAAATATATTGAATTTATATATGTATTTAAACTAAATAGTTATTATTATTATTATTATTATTTATTTTTATTTTTTATTTTTTTTTTTGTTTTTTTTTGTTTTTTTCCCTTTTTTCCGCACACAATAAAATAAATAAAAAAATAATAACGTAATATATATTTATGTATTAGTGTTAGTATAATTGCGAAAGGATATATAAAAAATATATTTTATGTGATATGAAAAAAAAAAAAAAAGATAGGAATTTATATAGAACCTAGTCCACATAGAAATAATATATATATATATATATATATATATTTTTGTATGAAGAGTTATAAAGAATATTTTAAATTTAAGTTCCTTTCATGTTAAAATAAAAAAAATGAAATAATAAATAGGAATGTAAATATGATATGTTATAAAAATGTTTTTTTTTTTTTTTTTTTTTAATAAAATAATATACATTTATATTATAACATATATACATATATATATATATATATATATATATATATATATTTATTTATTTATTTATTTATATAATATATACGTGTTAATGTATACTTATAAAGTTCCCACTGTTATACATTTTTATTTGCATTATTAATATAATCTATTAACGATTCGGTAGTTGGTTTGAATGCTTTTTGTCCCTTTTTCCAGTTTATTGGACAAACTTCTCCACTTGTATCAACATGAATAATTGAATCTATAGTTCTTAAAACTTCCTGTACATTTCTACCTATTGGTAAATCATTAACGGTTTGATGTCTTACACATCCATTTTTATCAATAATAAATAAACCTCTTAGAGCAAAAGAATTATCATAAAGTACATTATAATTTTTAGAAATGTCTTTATTTATATCTGAAACTAAAGTAAATTCCACATTTCCAATTCCTCCTTTTTCAATAGGCATATTTTTCCATGCTAAATGACTATATACTGAATCTACGGATATACCTAATAACTCTACATTTTTATTTTCAAAATCTTTTATATGCTTATTGAATTCAATTATTTCTGTTGGACATACGAAGGTATAGTTTAATGGATAAAATAACAAACAACAGTATTTCTGACCTATAAAAGAGGAAAGGTCAACATTTATTATTTCATTATTTTTATTTAATCCTTGAGCTGTGAAATTATAAGCCTTCTTTGTCACTAGCGAAAAGGATCTTCTTGAATTCCCGAAAAAATTGCTCCTGCACAGTTTTTTTAAAAACATTATATAAAAGTAATGTAATATATGAATATTTTAAACAATAAATATATAAATATAAATATAAATATATATATAAATATAAATATATATATTCTTTAAAATTAAATAATTAATCGGATATTTTTAATATTATTTTTATTATATTTCATTTGTATTATTATTTCATTTGTATTATTATTTCATTTGTATTATTATTTTATTTCATGTTATGATTTTTTTGTTTTTTTTATTGGTTGGCATAAAATTTGCATGCAAAGCATTTCTTCTTATATATATATTTATTTTTATCATATTTGTATATACGAATACAAAAGAAAAATATCATATTACACAATTTAAATGTTAAAGGGAAAAAGTTAGGAAAATATATATTTATGCATATAATAAGTATGTATACTTATTTTATATTATTTTATTTTGATATTATTTTATTTTTATTTTTTTATTATTTTATTTTTTTTTAAATATGGGGAACCTATTTCGTTATTAATGCACATTGACTCAAACATATATTTATTAATTATAAGTAATATATAAAAATATAATCTTATATTATTTTATATTTATAATAAGATTTATACAATGTTTTTTTTTTTTTTTTTTTTTATCTTTCTTTTTTTTTATAAAAATTAAGATTGATTTTATGTTGTATATTA
>NW_017962368.1:0-2658 GCF_001601855.1 Plasmodium reichenowi | reverse complement strand
ATATATATATTGAAATATATATATATATATGTATATATTTATATTTATGTATTTATTTTTTTTTATTCTTGTCCTTGATATATAGATCAATGGGTAATAATATTTCCCAAATATATATTTTACGTAATTAAAAAAATATATAATATATATATATATATATTTTTATATATATAATAAATATATTATATTTTCTTGTTTTTTTTGTTATTGGCTCGATATATATTAGGAAGAAGGCCTTACAAATATATAATCAATTATTTTTATATTTATATCTTTTTACATATATAATTTTTTTTAACTCTTCATTGTTTCTCCTCGCTTTAAAAAAAAAAAAAAAATAATAATATAATAATAAATTTGTTAAAAAGTTATAATAATTAAATCCTTATCTTTTTTTTTTTTCAAAAGAATACTGTGGCCAATTCTTATTATAAAAATTTTGATAATTATAATTAAAAAATTTACAAATCATTATGAAAAAAAAAAAAAAAAATTATTATTATATAATAAAAAAATAATAATAGGAAATCAATTTTTATTCTTATTTTATAAAAAGAAAATTTTAATATATTATTAAATAAAAAATAAATAAGAAATTTTATTTTTATTATTTAATATTTTTGTTTATATTTTTTTTTTTTTTAAATAAAGGTTGGAAAAAAAAATATAAATTTTTATTTTAAAAAAACTAGTAAAATTAAATTTTTATTCTTAAAAAAAATAAATAAATTATAGAAAAATATATTATATATATATATCTATGTAAATATTTTTTATTATAAATATAATAATGATAATAATAATATATTTTTTTTATATATTTATAAAAAATATATATATAATAAAAATAAATAAAATCATTATTTTGCATATGTAAATATATTATAAAAGTTTAATTAAATTATGTTTAAATATATAATTATAACAACATATTTATATATATATATATATATATATATTATATGTATATATAATTATATATATTTATTTTTAAATTTATTATATATTATATAAAAAGAACATTATTTAATTATATTATATAAAAACCCCCAAACTTGAGAAAAAATATATAATTTATTATATATATATTATATAATATGTATTATATTATATATATATATATTTATAAATAAATATTATGAACATTGAATATATATATTTTTTATTTATATTATTTTTATGAGCCCAAATATATATATATAATTATATATATTATATATATATATATATAATACATATAATAGCAATGATATTATTATATTGTATATTATTGGTCATTACTTAATAAAAAAATAATATAGTAATAAAAAATTAATGTACTTTATATAATATATTAAATTTTCTATATTTTTCAGCCCAATAATTAACAATATTATAAATTTATATATATTATTATATATATATCATATAATATAATATTTTATATTAATTAAAAATGTAGGTATCAATAATAAATAATATTATACCTTTTTTTTCATATTATTCATATACATCATCAATAAAATATTAAATTATAAATATATATAATTATTACATGATTATAATATAATTATATGTAATTTAATTATAAATAAAAATTTAAAAATTATATATATGTATATATATATATATATATATATATATATATATATATATATATTTTATTCATTTATTTTGAAGTATTTTATTTTTTACCCCTATAATTATATTTAATATATAAAATATATGAATACATGACAATATAATATCGTATCAGTTGTAAATTCAAAATTTAAAATATTAAAATATATAAATTTAAAATTAAAATAATAATGACTATACCTAGGAAAATATTATTATATATATATATATATATATATATATATATATATATATATATATATATATATTTATTTATTTATTTATTTAACAAATTATCATATTATTACCTTCTGGGATAAATTGTATGTACATCAAAAAAATAAATTTATAGTCCCATAATAAAAAAATATATATGTATATGCTCCAGAATTTTTATTTTATTATAATGCGAATACGATATAATTATTTATTACTTTTTATCTTTTTTATATTTTCAAACCACAGGGGTTCTTTCATCCAAGTGGGTTTATTTATTATATAAGGAATGTTTTTCATTGCTGGTGTGTCTTCTTTTATATATTCATATAATTTATTTCTACAATTCTCTAATTGAATGTGTAATTTTTCACATATCTCAAAATGATTGATTTGTTCTCTAAAAAGGAGGGAAAACATATAAATATAAAACAAAAAATTAAAATTAAAATTAAAATAAAGATATAATAAACAATAAATAATAAATTTACATATATATATATAATATAATGCATTGTTATTTCATTTTCATTACTCATTTAAACCAGCGCATTCATAACGATATTGTTTTGCTGAATTATAACAACTCCAATCATCATTTTCATTATTCGATAAAATTATTTTATTACTATAAAAATCAATGGCCTTTTTATTTGCCAAATATCTTTTGGTACTTATACCCATTAATAAGATTATATTAAAAAAAAAACAACCATAAACTACCTTGGCTGTTCTTCCTAATCCTACCCATGCATTCTTTACATATTTAAATTTCCTAAACATTTTTCTTCTTTTTTTTTTAAATACAACTTTTTTATCTTCATTTGATAAGGAAAATCTTTA
>NW_017962367.1:0-300 GCF_001601855.1 Plasmodium reichenowi | reverse complement strand
ATCGTAATATAAATATTAAAAATGATTTGAAGAAATTATATTCGTCTAAAAGTGAAAGTGGATTTAATGATTATGCATTTTATGCAGAGAGATTTTTCGAAGTTATTACTGGATATAATAGTGAACCTGATTATTTATCAGATATTGATAATCAGGATAAAAATGAAGAAAATAAAAATGATATTCATAATAATAATATTATTAAAATTAGTAAAAAAATGAAAGAAAATATAATAAATGATAATAATAAGGAAAAATGTAGTAAAGAAAATCAAACGAATAAAGGTAATAAAGTTAAAA
>NW_017962365.1:0-2011 GCF_001601855.1 Plasmodium reichenowi | reverse complement strand
AAAAAAAAAGGAAGAAAATTAATGGGAAATTATATATGCTAGTACACAATACATTGTATTGTTTTATGTAGTGTTTCATCTTGTACAAATATATTCTATTTATAATAATAATAATAATTATATATATATATATTTCTTAAAATAGTAATAGTATATTAAAATTTATCATATACTAATTGTATTATTACATGTTGTAACAAAATAATTAATTACTGTATATTTTAATAATTATATTATCATTATATATTAAATAATTAAAACGATAATATATATACTATGAAAAAAAAACGAGTTATTTATTTTTAATTCATATATAATATATAACTATTAAAAAAAAAAAAAAAAAAAAAAAAAAAAAAAAAAAACAAAATGAAAAAGCATGAACCAACCAAAAATAACGAAAATAGAAAACATTAAAATATTGTTATAATATCATGAACCTTATACGTATATATATTTTTTTTTTTATTTTAGAAAAGAATATTTTTTAACGATATGTGTAATAAATAGCCGATCGATCCATTTCATAAATTAATAGATACTTTGATACTATTAAAATTGAATTTTCAAATGAATGATGGATATTCACCAATAATTATATATTATAATATAATATATTTTGTATTTGTATTATTAGTTATTACTTTATATAACAATTTATATGAACAATTTATTAAATATATGTTACATGAAGTTTTTATAAAATGGAGTAATACTATACATATATATATATTTTCCCATATAACAACATAATTGATATTTATATAAACTTTTAGTTTACATATCTAATCTTTGTGTATTTTTCATCCTTTATGTAAATATTGTCTTATGTCCATTAAATAAATCATTTTTTAATATATCATGATACTTTATAAAATCATAAATATAATTTTTCATTACATCAATTGATGTTCGATCTTTAACTACTTTATAAAAATTAAGTGTATTTTTCACATCTGTGGATGATAGTGCAAATCCCAATATCACGCATTGATTTATACCATGTACGTTATTTAGTATTTCGACATATATGTTTTTTACCCCGAAAATCATGATAACGTTGATATTCATATGTAAGTAAATAATCTTCCATATAATATGATAAATTTCTCATCCGTTGTTTCACCTTTGTCACATATGATTATAGTCTAAAAAAAAAAACAAAATAATTATTATAAAAATCAAAATGTATGTCATATATATACATAATAATTTATGTATGCAAAGTTAATAGAAAATATTTGGATAATATACATATGTGTTATGTACAAAATTTGATACTCAAAATACAAATATGATTATTTTATAGAAATAAATTATATTTTAAGTGAAAATTAAAGTGAATATAATAATCATCACAACTAAATAAGTATTATTATGCTATGTTTTACATATTTTATATAATTATTATATATACATATATATATATATTAGGATAACATCATAAAAAAATTTAACAAAAATTATTTTAGTAAAATCCTTTTATTCCTTTTACTGTTAATATTATGTATATCTTTGTGTTCTATTCATTCAATTTTTAGAAATTTGACGTATTCATAATAGGTACTTGTATAATATGTATTATAAGGTGATATTATCATCATAATGATCATCGTTGTATTATTATGGGAGTTAGAACTTCATATAAAATTTGTAAAACAAATTACAATTAGATATGTTCGATACATATATATTATAATATATTATGATACTATTATTGTGGTTCTTATTAATATATATATATATATATATATATATATATGTTTATATGGTCGCGTCTATATAATATTTCTTAATGCAATTATTAATTTTTTTTCTTATTGTGGAACATGTATTTTTTAAATTTTTTAAAAATTTTCATTCAATAGATAACAGAAAGAAATATGGATATTAATTTTTCGTTAGTATCGTTATTGTATATTTTAATAATATCAATATGTAATCTATAATTTATCAAAAGACATTGAAAAGTAAAAATAGAATGATTTTATTTTAAAATAAGTTCATGCGA
>NW_017962364.1:0-1226 GCF_001601855.1 Plasmodium reichenowi | reverse complement strand
AATCCTAAGAAAAAGAACTCCTAGCATATATATATCAGCACTTGTAACGTCAAAATAATATTTCCTTCTTTCTTCAATATCTTTAATATAATTTAAATCAGACAAAGGGTTTTTTATATCCATTTTCTCATATATTTTACGAAGTTGTACACATTCAGGAGGTGCATATGAAATTTTTCCAATTTTTGGTACACATGATTCAAATAAACATATATGATTCATTTCTTTTACATGTCTTAACGTTGTTGTATATATAGGTGTACTTTTACAAAAATCACATAAAAGAAATTTATAATTTTCTGTCATTAAAATATTTTCTAGGGATATATCAAGATGAGCTATTCCTACATTGTGTAATTTTATTAATAATTTTAAGCATTCATAGAGAATTTTCTTTTTTTCCTTATCACTTAATATATTATTATATTGCTTTTGTCTTTTCTCTATATATTCAAAAACATTTTGACCATATAATTCAGATACAATTACAATATATCCATTTACATTCTTATTTATTCTTTCTTTTAAAAATTTTTTAAATTCATGCAAATTATTAATATTAAGTTCTTTCTTTTCATTAAACATATACGGTGGAAAAATATTTTCTTTATTATTTTCCTCATAATTTTCTTCATATAATATTTTATATAATTTAGGTGCTATTAATCCTTGATAATATTCATTTAGAAAAGCTAATATAGAAGCTTCCATAACATAATTTTCTGCATTGACTAAATATTCACCATTATATAGTTCCATCATTTCAAATTGCTTTAGCCATATATCTACTGGTATTTTTTTTATGAATAAACCTATATTATTCTTATTATCATCACTTTTTGATCTAATAACTGTTTTAAACATTTCTTGAACTCGAAACTTTTTTTTATGGTATGCAATGAATGATATAGGTATTAATTTCCAATCAGAATATTTTACTCCGTTTATGGAAAAATTATTTGATAAGCCGAACATTTTAACCAATGATTTATAACCTTCTATCCAATTATAAATATTTTTTGAATGTATATTATCCTTTAATTCATCAATATATTGTTGGTTATCATTAATACCAGTATTTTCCCCATTTAGTTTATAATTAAATTTTGTATTTTCTTTTATATTTAAGTTGCTTCCACTGTTTAATATATTTTCATCATCCTTATAAATTACCTTTTTAATTTTATTCCATATTTTACATAAATTAATCATATCTATTATTTTCG
>NW_017962363.1:0-998 GCF_001601855.1 Plasmodium reichenowi | reverse complement strand
TGAAGTATTACAAAACATTAAACGATGTTCTTTTAAACCTTTATCAAATAATCCTAATTTTTTAAAGAGATCAATTATATTTTTTTCTTGAACATCATTTGATATTTGTGCAATAACAAAAAGTTCAGAAATAGAACTTAATTTATTTAATGGTTCTACTGAATTTTCCATAATGTGTGCATTATTACCAATAATTTTAATGACAATATCATTTAAACATAATGAAATAACGGGTTTACTACTTATTTTTTTTTTATTCATTTTTCTTCTGTAACTTTCATTACTTGTATATCTTCTTTTAAATAATCGAAAGTAAAAAATATAAAACACAAATATCATACCAACCAATAAAATTGGTTGAATAATTGAAACATGTTTATCGTCCACATTTTCATATGCTTTATATTTTCTACATTCTTGCCCATTTTTACATGTTCTAGGCATTTTATTAAAAATTACATTTGAAACATATATAAATATATATAATTATATTTATATATATGTATAATAGTATTCAGCTGTTATTGATCATAAAAAATAAATATAAAAATAGATTAAATAAATAAATAAATATATATATATATATATATATATATATATATGTATTATATAACCCTCGGAAAGAACAAGTGGTAATTTATAAGTACATTTAAAATATATATATATATATATATTGTTGTTTTCTATTTGATATATTTATATATATTATGTTTTTATTATATTAAAATATAAATATACCGTGAAAAAAAAAAAAAAAGTTTATATATACATATTATATATAATTTTTTCTTTTTCTTTTTTTAAATAGCATACTTAAAAATTTATAAGTTAAAAAAAGAATACAGTAAATATTAATTTTTTCCTTCTTTGTAATTATTTGAATACTCTTTTTTTATTTTTTTTTATTTTTTTTTGGAATATAAACAATAAGATATAAAGATAATGATTTTATACATTAAAAAATATAAATATATGTTATTAATATTATCATATGGATT
>NW_017962362.1:0-2787 GCF_001601855.1 Plasmodium reichenowi | reverse complement strand
ATTTGCCCAAATCATGTAAAAGAAGGGACTTACAAACTCGGTTGTCCCGATTATGGAAAAACGTTTTTGATGGGTTTTGAGGATAATAAATATAGTGAAGAGTTTTTAAATGAAATAAGTTTTGGTTTTTTGAATAAAAAATATAAGCTTCCTATAGAAATTCCTTTGAACAAAAGTGGGTTATCTATGTACCAAGGTCTTTTTAAACGTTGTCCTTATAATAAGAAACATTATAGTATGATAAAAAATGAAAATGAATACGATATGTGTTTTCGTAAATTTTATAACAATAGTAATATATCCACAAGGATATATAAACGAGGTAAAAAAAATAGAAAATACATATATTTTAGTTCACATGGTCTTGGGGGGAGATTAGGTGCTAATATTGAAGAACCTTTACATAAATATAAGAACGATGAACACTACGTAACTAAAAAAATGAGATATCCAGAAAAAATAAAAAATTTGTTTGATTGTTCTATATATTCTCATTGTATAGGACCCTGCCTTTACAAAGATTTTAATAATAGATGCTTTCTTAATTTACCCATTCTTTTTAATCACCAAACAAAAGAATGTGTAATTATAGGAACACATGAAGAAAAGAGAATTCATAACTGTCAAAGTGGAAGTACTGATCAGAATATACAGAGATGTTTTCTTCCTGTGAAAAAAGAAAAAGGTAAGGAATGGACCTATGCATCATCCTTCATACGTACAGATTATATGACAAAATGTCCACCAAGGTTCCCATTAAATCATACTATGTTTGGATATTTTAATTATAGTACTGGAGAGTGTGAGACGTATTATATGAATCATGAAAAACGTACATTATCATTTTCAAAATGTATTGAAAAATTATTTAATAATATTAAGAAAGAGGATGATGTGAATAATAGTTCATTTTTATGGGGAGTTTGGACTATAGAAAATAATGCAAATGAAAAAACGAATTTAACATCTATGGATAATACAGGATCATGCTACTTTTTGAGGAAAAAGCCAACATGTGTACTGAAAAAGGAAAATCATTTTTCTTTTACTATATTAACAGCAAATTCATTTAATCTAAATCAAAATATAATATATCCTGAAATAAAAGATAATTCTTCTAAAGTGGGTGCTAGTTTAATTCATTTTAAAGATCCAAAACAAACTAATAAAAGAGTGCTATATGAAAATAATAAAAAATCAAAAAGAAATGTAAGGACAAATATGAATTCTGTAAATCTATTTACGATACCTTCAACTTTAAATACAAATGAGAAGGAAAAATATAATAAGAACGAAGTAAAAAATTATCCTAACAATAATATATCATATATACAAAAAGTTCATTCATCTTTTGTAAACAGTAGGTTTAATCTTCATCAAGATAGTTCATTTAAACCAATACATAAAATGATACAAATGAATATATCTACAGATAATAAATTATATGATAATAATAATCAAAAAAGTAATAATTCAAATAATATTATGAATGGAATATCAGTAATTCAAAGAAATCCATCTATAGGAGAAAATCAAAATGGGAACCCGCAAAAGGAATATATGGAAAGATTTGATATTCCAAATAATCATATATTCATAGAATGGCAAAAGGAAGGTGAATATGGAAATGACGAATTTAAATATAATATTATATCAAATAAAACAGCAGGTACGAGTCAATCATTATTCCATAATTATAAAGACAAAACATGTCCAAATCATGTTTATGAAGGGAGGGCACATGGTAGTTGTCCAAATTATGGTAAAACTATTATTGTACAAAATCTTCTAGATGAAGAATATGATATGAATTTTAATTTGAACTTTTTAAATGAAATACGTACAGGATACCTTAACAAATATTTTAAGAAGGATGTCGAAATATCTTATGAAAATAGTGGAATAGCTATGCATAATAACATGTTATCAAGTTGTCCAGTTGGCGAAAATGAAGAAAAATTATTTTCTGTGAAAACGGATTATAATTATAATATGTGTAAATCTAAAATATTTTCAAATCGTTTTAACATGAAGGAGTATGACCCCAAAACACGATTGTTTATGTATTATGGTTTGTATGGTTTAGGTGGAAGATTAGGTGCTAATATTAAACGAGATAAACAGAAAGAAAAAAAATATGAAGATAATATAACATTACCAATGAAAAATCCATCACTAATTAAGAATTTGTTTGACTGCTCTATATATTCTTATTGTTTGGGTCCTTGTTTAGAAAATTCTTTTGGTAATAAGTGTTTCCGTAATCTGCCTGCTTATTATAATCATTCAACAAATGAATGTGTTATATTGGGTACGCACGAACAAGAAAGAACAAATTCGTGTAGAAGAACGAAAGAAGAAAAGGAAAAACCTAATTGTCAGATATTAAGAAAAACAACTCATTCGAAAGATTGGACATATATCTCTTCATTTATCAGACCTGATTATGAAACAAAATGTCCACCTAGATACCCTTTAAAATCAAAAGTTTTTGGAACCTTTGACCAAAAAACAGGAAAATGTAAAAGTCTCATGGACGAAGCATATGAAGTTGGAATTAATAAATTTTCAGTCTGTTTAGAATATTTATTTTTAGTATCACCTAAGGATTTATATAATAGCCGAAGAAATAAGTATTGGGGTATTTGGGCAGCAGATCATTCTGTTAATGAAAATAATATTGAAATAGCAAATGGTAAATGTTATCATTTAGTTGTAAAACCAACATGTGTCATAGATAAGGAAAACCATTTTTCTTTTACAGCACTTACAGCAAATACTGTTGAT
>NW_017962361.1:0-300 GCF_001601855.1 Plasmodium reichenowi | reverse complement strand
GAAAAAAATGTTGAAGATGAAACATACTCCGAAGAATTTGGATTATTTGAAGAAGCGAGGAAGACAGAAACAGGAAGAATAGAAGAAGAATCAAGAAAAAAGGAAGCTATGAAAAGAGATGAAGATGCAAGGAGGATAGAAATAGCAAGAAGAGCTGAAGATGCAAGGAGGATAGAAATAGCAAGAAGAGCTGAAGATGCAAGGAGGATAGAAGAAGCAAGAAGAGCTGAAGATGCAAGGAGGATAGAAATAGCAAGAAGAGCTGAAGATGCAAGGAGGATAGAAGAAGCGAGAAGAGCT
>NW_017962360.1:0-878 GCF_001601855.1 Plasmodium reichenowi | reverse complement strand
ATTATTTATTCATTTAATTTTTATATTTATAGGTTTGAAGAAGCTACATTCGATGAAATGGATTTAAATTATGATAAAATATATACACTAGCAATGATAAGTAATATTATAATAAATATAATTTTTTTTGTATTTTTTTTATGTTATCTTTCAAAAAAAAAAAAAAGAATAAATATATAATGAATATAATAACTTTATTTTATTATTATTATTTTTTTTTCTTTTAGATAATGAAGAAACTGAAGTAAGTAATCCTTTAAGTTATTCGGAAGAAAACATAATCAAATGAAATAATTTATAAATAAATACATTGTTACTTTTTCTTTTATTTGTGTATTTCTTGTTTTTATTTTTTTTTTTAATATATAAATAAATAAATATATATATATATATATATATTATATATAATTATTAACAATTTAAATGTTGCTTAATTTTGCAATGTTTATTAACTTAATGATGTTTTATTGTACTTTTTTGTGGGTTTATTTTTTTTGAATATTTGAATAGTAACTACTTTCATATTTATATATTAAAATGTTTCTTCTTCCTATTTCCATTTTATATTTATATCAATATTAATAATACTTTTTATATTGTATTATAGAAATAATTAAAAAAATATATATAATACTATACAAAAAAAAAAAGAAAATAGAATAATATTTATGATTAAATAAAGGAACGCTGTTATTCAAAAGTATATTTGGAACGGTTATTTGAGTGTTTGATTTTATAATATTCCCCAATCTTTGTTTATTAATTATGTTATTAAAAATGTATAAGTAAATTGTGAAAATAATTGTATATATTTTTGAAATGATATTATAGAGAAAATTATATTTTATTTACATTTATATTAATGTTAAATATAAAAT
>NW_017962359.1:0-657 GCF_001601855.1 Plasmodium reichenowi | reverse complement strand
TTCTACCTTTTTGTACACATTTTTATGAAACCAGAATTGTAGGTGTGCTATATATATATATATATATATATATGTTTAAAATATATGTATGCATTTTATTTTATTTTATTTTTTTTTTTTAGATAAATTATAAAATGACAAAAAGCATATGTGAATTACAAAATAAAAATTCTATTAGTACGGAATTGCTGGTAAGGACATGTTGAAATATGAAGATTACAAAATAATATATATACATTATATAATATAATTATATATATAAAATAATAATAATATTATAATTTTTACAACATAAGCGTTATTTAGTTTGATCTTCATTGTTTTGTTTTAATTAAAATATATTTATTTTTTTATTTATTCTCACTCATCTTTGATTTATTATTATCTTAGCAAGAAATCAAAAAAATGGAAAATGAATTAAAGAGGAAAAATGATGAATATGAAAAGTTAAATGCAAATTATAGAGAAATATATGTAAGCAAAAATAATAAAAATGAATAAATAAATATAAATAAATATATATATATATATATATATATATATTTGTGCTCATTACTATATGTATTATTAAATATATGATATTATTTGTCCTATTATTGTATCATTATTTAGTTTTCAATTTTTTAATTTTTTTAATATTTTTTTCGCAGGGATCTT
>NW_017962358.1:0-882 GCF_001601855.1 Plasmodium reichenowi | reverse complement strand
ATGTGCCTCTTATTTTTTCAAAAATAAATAAACTTCAAAAAGAAAAAGAAGATGATGAAGATATTATTTATTCTGTAACAAATGATAATATTTTTAACATGCCAAGATATTCAAGAATTCCTAAAGAAAAAAAAAAAACGAAATGGCAATTATTTGCTGAGAATAAATTAAGAATGAAAAAAAATAAAAGTGGATTAATTTATGATAAAGCATCCAAAGGATGGGTTAGACGTTTCCAGAAAAAACAAATAAAATTAAATGAACAGAAAAATAATTTTGTACATGAATATAAAAACAAAGAAGATATTTATGAAGATCCATTTGAAAAAGAACAAGAAGAAAAAGATATCAAAAAAATGAAACAAAAAATGAGGGAACTCAAAAATAAATTTGATCAAAAGGGTATTTCTACAGAAGATATTAAATATATTCAAAGACAAAAAAGAAAAAGAGAAAATCTTATTGACAACCTTAAAATGTAAGAAAATAAACACTATTTTTATTATACATCTAAAATATGCCCATAATATGAATATATCTTTGTATATATATAAATATATTTTGTATAGTTCCTACATATATATTTGTATATTTTTATTTACATTTATATATTACATTTATTTATTTGTTCTTTTTTTTTTTTTTTTTTTTTTGAAGGGCACAAATTTCTTCCTCAACCTTTGGACGTAAGGATAAAAAATTGAAGAAGGAAAAAAAATTGAAATTGCAGAATGATAAAATAACCAACCAGAAATATGAAAAACGAGATCTTAAAGATGAAGTAAAACAAAATAATAGATTAGCAGCTCTTGTTTTAAAATCGGTATAAACCACGAAAAATATGGTATAAATGTATATAATATATATATATATATATATATA
>NW_017962356.1:0-3952 GCF_001601855.1 Plasmodium reichenowi | reverse complement strand
CTATATTTTAAAATTCTTTTTTTTCTTTTGAAATTTAGATTCTAATATTTATTTTAAAACTCTTTATTCAATTTTCATATTAAATAAATATTATACACTTAAATTAAATAGCAATGTTACCTATTAATCATATTCTTAGTAATTACCATTGATTTATATAGAATAAAAATATTATATATATATATATATATATATATGGTTTTATATCTAAATAAAATAATGTATGCTCATTTTTTTTTAAACAGTAAGGTAAATTTTTTTTTTTAATTTTATATAATATAAAATAACGCTATATTTTATTTTTACTTTAACTTAAATTAAAAAAAAAACTAGATAATAATTTCATATTAAAAGAACATAAAAAAATGAAAATTTAGCATTGTATATAAAAATATACATTTATTAAAGCACATGGAAACACATTTAAAATAAGAAAGATAAAATAAATTACAACTTTTATTTATTTAACAAAAGAATTTTAATACAATATTTTAATATTAATCATATAAATAATAATTAAAAAATATATTATATATCCTCTTTTTTTTTAATTATTATATACATTTTATATAAAATATTTATTTTAAAACACATAAATATATATGACAATAGAAAATAAATAAAAAATAATAAATTTAACATAACGTTTAAAAATTTTAAAGAATTAATACTTTTCTTAGAAAAATATAATCCAAAAAAATAAACCATAACACATTTTTTACATTTTAATATCACAAAATTAAAAATTGAAATATATATATAGTTATTTAAATATAAAAATATATTCGAATTTTATAAATATATTTTTGAGAAAAAATTCTTTAGATTTGACGATACAAGAAAAAAAATTAATATAATTAATTATATTTAGCATTGGTATAATTTTAAGTATTTCTTTGTTTCCCTTTTTTTTTTTAAAAAAAAGGAAATAGAAAAAAAGTATATTCTCGTAATTAAAATAAAAAATATTATTATTTTTATATTTTATACCCATAAATTATTATTATACATGTATATTCATATTTACCATTATTATTATGATTTGAAGTATTTAGAACATTATAATCCCATATTTCATTTATATTTATTTCATAAAATAATAAAATGTTTATTGTTTACTATATATATTTTAATAAGTTTGTTTATTACATAATATATTATATATTCTGTAATATCCAAAAAAAAAAATTATCATAAATATATTGTAATTATTTTAATTCCGATACAATCATATAAAAATATATATATATATATATATATAAAGTACACACACGTCAAATTCTAATATATTTAACAAAATTATACACACATACATTTATATGATTAGTATAATAAGTTTTACTTGAAACTAAAATATATATATATTTAATAAATTTTATTCGAACATACATATAAAGAATGAAATAACATATAACTATATAATTTTGTATATACTTCTAAAAAAAATGGAATTCTACATATATATATGTATATATAATAATTAATTATTTTTATACAATTCAATAGATTTAAAAAATATTTCATTTAATGTTTTCTACATAATATAATTAAAAATATATATCTTTTAACTTTTATAAAATTTTATATTTTTCATTCAAAGTTTTCTCAAATTTTTCTAGGAGTTCCTCTTGATATTCTTCGTGTAAATTTTTTTTTAATATTTCAAAATGTTGTAAGAATGAATAAATAAAATTTAATATATCATCAGGTGTATGTTCATTATTAATTAAAAAAAAAACTTTTATTGTATTCTATTTCTTCAGTTCCTATAGTTTGACAAAATTTAAAATGATTTTTTGTCCATATACCGTCATATAACAAATACTTCCACACACATTCTTCAATATGTACATAAATATCATTATCTAAATATTTTTGTATTAATGACTTTAACACTTTTAATATATCATCCAAACCTTCTTTTGCAACACTAAGTGTATGAACCCATATATTTCTAAGATCTTCTTTTGAGGGAAAATCTTCTTATGAATTTAAAACCCCACGTTATTCCTTTTCTGGTAAATTCTTTAACATATCATTGTAACGTTTATTTTAGAATGTAATTCTTTTATTATTATTTGAATTCTTAGAGCTCTCATTTGTTTTATCTAAATGATTCATTTTATTTTGTCTTTTTTTATTATTACTATTATTTTCATTTTCAGACAAATTTCGCGATATTTCAATATATTTTTTGGATGCAACTATGTTCTCTTCATATACATTCTGTAATAAATATATGGGAAATATATATATATATATATATATATACAACATTTATAATCTAATTGTTTTATAATAACACATAAATATTTATTACAATATTAAATATAATAATTTGGATTTTTAAAATATAAAACTAAATCATTTATATCTATAGATAATATATATTTATTAAACATGATAATTATAATTCCTTCACCATAATATATTATATTTACTAGAATTTATATTAATTTATTCATTATATATCTTTTTAGTACATATTACACAAAAAAATATTTAAAATTTTAAAAACATATGAATGAACATTATTGGATAAAATAAATAATAAATGTTCAAAACATATATGCTATTTTGTTTTCCATAATCCAAATTAAAATTTTTATACAAAAAAATATACTTATTTATAATAATATATTTATACAAATTAAAATAGTCATACACACTTTATAATAAATGACACTAATCTAAATTATGTTATATTAATATCATGTACAATGTATAAAGTATTTTAAATTATTATAATAAAATAATTAAATATATATATATTCTCAAAATAACTAAGTTGAGATTTTATAATAGTTTATCATAATTTATTGTCTCTTTACATAAAAACATTCAATCATAAAATATACCATAAAATATTATTATTAATGTGTAATATATAACTTTAATTATACATAAAAAGAAATAATTAAATTAAATACATATATTTATATATATATATATAATATGTTTTATTCTTCTTTTTCATATAATATTTAGTTTTATCTATTTATTTTAATTTATAATATTTTGCTTTAATTCTTTAAAAAAAGAGAATACTATAAAACTAATTTTTCAATTAGATTCAATTATTTTATTTCTTAATAAAAAAAATATATTATTTATATATTAAATAAAAACTTGTACTTTATTGTACACATTAATAAATCACATTATAAGCTATATAACAATAAAATAAAAAGTCTACAACAAAAAAAGAAAGAAAGAAATTAATAATATCATATTGTTTTAAGTAAAATAATATACATTCCTTACATATACTTAAATAAACAAAAAAAGAAGAAACTTGAGTATAATTATGAAAAAAACATTTTTGTATATTTATTTCAAAAATAGAAATGTTTCATATATCAATAGAAAACATAATATATATATTGCATTTATTTATATGCATTTTTTATACTAATTTGCTTATTATTATATAATATATTCATATTTATATTCTTATGTTGCAAATTAACATATTATACCTGCGATATCCAAGAAACAAAATTTATTATAATTTCATATCAAGATGCAATATATTTTTTTGCTATTTGTTATTTATGGAACAAATGAATAAGTTAATCATAATTTTATAAAAAATATATAATAGACTAATTTATATTATGTTCAAAAAATTATATAACACTTATAAAAAAACATTCATATATATATGTTAATATAAAGATTATCCATTTTTTTATTTCGTATATAAATATAAATTAATACATATTTTTTATTTAACATAAATTAAATAACAATATTGTTTCATAATGCGATTTATATATTACTTCATTAAAAACATATATAATTTGTATTTTTTAAATAAAAACATATATTTACACATATTTGTAATATATTACACTTATAAATACTACGAAATATATATATTATAAAATTTATTTTATTAATACTAGATTAATGAATGAATAATATTTTATATTCATTCTGAACAATTAAT
>NW_017962355.1:0-2690 GCF_001601855.1 Plasmodium reichenowi | reverse complement strand
GTGTATGATAGAACAGCTGAAATTTTCTTACAATTCAATAAACTAAAAACTAATAAATCAAAGTTATTTTAATATGTAAATACAATAAAAACAATGTTATATATAAAAATATTTAATTTTTGCATTAAAAAGTATATTTGCGTTTCTATAACAACAAAAAAATAAATAAAATAAAATAAAATAAAATAAACTAAAATATATTATATAATAATTATTTCTTATGCTTTCTATTATATTCATCTTTGTAAGGCCACAACCATGTAACAAGTAACCAGAAGAGAACACATAAAATTATTATTAATAATACAGTTCCTAATGAAACACAACCAAAAACTGTCGCAACAGAAGTTATACTTGAAAGGTATAAAGTTATCCAAAGTATATTACTAATTAAGGATGTGAATCCCAATACTGTTATAACGTTTTTTACAAAATTCCAAAAGTTTTTTCCTTTGAACATCATTTTGTATAATAAGTCCTTTATTGGTTTATTTTTTTTATTTCTTTTTAAAGAGATATTTTTTTTATGATATTTATCATATTCCTTATTTAATGTATAGTTTAAGACATTATAACCTATTATGTTTTTTTCATCTGTTTTTTTATCCAACATTTTATTGTTCACTCCTTTATCGTTTAATGTACAAACCACTCCATATTTATTATTTAATCCTTTACAATTTTCTACATTTATCGTAGATAATGTATGTTGTAATGGTTCATCTGTAATGTGTTGTGATAACAATCTTTTATGTTTATCTAAATGTATGTTATTATTATTCCCATTATTATATGCTCCTTTTTTATAATATGACTGTATATGTTAAAATATATATATATATATATATATATATATACGAATCAATATATTAAATCGTAACTAAAGTATATATTAGAATAAATATATTACATGTAAAATTATATATATATACATTACTATTTTATTATATTAATGATGTTAGTATGTTACCTTAAACTGTAATGATATAATTACTATTATCAAATTATATAAATATATCCTAAAATAATTTTTGCTCATATTATATTTGATTTTATGGATTTTTTGTAGTTTTATATATTATTCATAATATATTCCAAATTCAATAATTTTCTATATAAAAATACATATATTATTATTTTTAAATTAAGTACATACAGATATGTTTTAAATATTATAATTTATTTACATTTCTATTTTAATATTAATAAAATGATACAGTCAAAACACACATATATCCGCAACAAATTATATATATATATATATATATATATATATATATATAACATTTTTAAAGTATATTATTACTTATTTATTATCATGATTTAAATTTATATTATATATATATATATTATATAAAAAAATATAAACATTTTAAAATATATATATTATTATTTAAGAACAGTAATATAAATATATGTGTTTATATATAATATATAAGGTGTTATAATAAATAAAAAAAATATAATAAATATTTAAATATGTACTATCTTTTGTGTAAATTTTATACATTACATTAGTAATATCATTATCCTTACATTATTAATATATATATTATGTAATGTTAATTTAATTATATTATAATTTACAATAGTAATTAAATATAATTTATTAGAATTATTTATTTTCTTAAATAGGAATACACCTATTTATATTTCTTCTATTAAGCTATATATATATATATATTTTTATATAAGCATTATTAAAATTTTATTTAGTAAAAATAAGTTTAATTCAAATAAATACAATGAATACTATATAAAATATAAGGAAATCATACTATTTAAATTATTAAAAGAAATTATATAAACATATATATAGTTTCACTTAAAGAAATTACTATATTGTGTTAGATAATATGTATGATAAATATATTATATTTAAAATTAAATGATCAACGTAATATTATATTTAAAAAAAATATAAACTATAACTTTTTTAACAAACTCAATATAAATAAAATTATATATATATATATTTAACTTTATCAATGAACATGTTTTTCTTACGTTATTTTATCATCTTGAAATTCTTATAAATATATACATGTTAATATACATTTTATTTAAATTTTTCTTTTTTCTTATACATATAACATAAATAAAAATGCAGCTATACAAAAAGATAATATGAAAAAAAACGTCATGTAATAATTATAGATATAATTCAATATTAATTATAAACAAATACTTAATATAGAATATTAATGTTTATATAAAAAAATATTTTATATATTATATAAGCACACATTTTAAAAGGATCATAAATTTTTTAAACTTTATATTATTTGCATTAAAATATATTAATAAATAATTTTATAATATAGATATTTATTTTAATAATATAATATAAAATAATATATATATAATTAAGAATTTTTTTTTAATAATTTAAAAATCAAAACATTACATATGAATATAATAATTTATATATATTTAATAAATTAGGAACAGTTAATCTACACATTGGATATATAAATATTCTATTTGTATAATAACGTTTTAATGTTATAATGTAGTTTTAAAATGCGTATATTACAATCATTATTAAGTTTTTTTTTACCATATATTTTCCTCGCACATTTATACATATTTAATAAGGTAATATTAATATATATATATATATTTATTTATTTATTTATTCAGTATTGTATTATACATTTTAATATATTTATTAATACTTTATAATATAT
>NW_017962354.1:0-2025 GCF_001601855.1 Plasmodium reichenowi | reverse complement strand
ACACTCATTAATATTTTTCATTAATAGAATATACAAAAGTGATTATCCTTTTTTTTTTATTTTATTTGTACAAAATATAATATACAATATTTTTATTTATTACATTCTTATAATATCATACATGCAATATCGTAATAAATTCTCATGCACAAGTTAAATTTCTTATACAAAAAATTTTAACAATTAAAATAATTTATTTACATATAATTAAAAATATATATATTATTTTATATATATATTTTGTTCAATAAATTTTATATATTGTTATAAAATTATATAGATAGATATATATAATAGATAGACTATTAATATATATATATATATATATATATATATATATAAATATATATCATTACCATATATAATAATATTTATATTTTAATTTCCCGTTTAAGGTAATAACATTATTTAATTATATTTTATAATATTTTTCTTAATTTATAAATGCCAAAAAAAAAATAAAAGTTCATTCCAATTATATAATAATAAAGTACTAACATTTTTTAAAATAATTAAGTTACACATTAGGACACAAAAATAATAGTATTATTAAAAATTTGATTCTCATTTTATTTTAACAAAAAATATATACACATTCACTAATATTATATTTCTATTATTTCTTATTAATTATATGTAACATAAATATATATAAATATATTGCTACATCTATATTTATTATTTTAGTTCTTAAAAAAAATATTTTAAAATCTAGAAATTAAGGAAAATCAGAATTAACTGATGAATAATTACACCTAACCTTGCATAATAAGAATTTTTTGGTAAAAAAAAAAAAAATAATAATAATAAATATATAGTTAACTCTTAAAATAATGTGCACTACATAACGTAATTATATTTATATTCTTTTTTATTATAATATATAGTTACTTAAAATAATTTTTATACAAAAAAACAATGAGCATTACTTTTTTTACTATTATTCAGATGATATAAAAAGAATATATTAAATAAATATTTGAAATCCATTATAATTTTAAAAAATTATATCTTTAATAATATTTTAATTTTTTTATTTTCCTAAAAAAAAAGATTTAATAAATGTTCCAGTGATTTATAATAAATTATAATATTATTAAATAAATTTATTTATGTATAATTTTATTCTAATATAACATTTATTAATATATTTAGTTGTACTCGGAATACAAAAAATAATACATCATAATTAAAATTTATAACAATAATAATAAAAGGTATACAGTAAAATATATATTTTACATAAAACCAAATAATAATAATAATAATAATAATAATAATAATAATATATGAATAAAGAAATAAGGTCTTGTAATTATTTTAAATTATCTTTTTTTAATATTGTACTGTGTATTTTAATAATTACACATAAGGTTTAAAATAAAAAATAATAAAATAAAATTAATTATATATATATATTATTAATAAGATATATAATTCTATAAACAAAATAATATAAATATATTTATATATTTGTTATTTTCTTTATTATATAGTTCTGCCTTGAACAAATATCTCATAATAAAAAAAATACGGTCGATATTATAAATGCAGGGTATAACAGATTACTAGCCGAATCTCAAGAGAGAAATGAAAGTAAGACCCATTCAAGCGAAAATTTATTTACTCATCCAATAAATAATAAATTAGAAGAAATTGTAACTAAATATCATAAAACATCATCTACGTCTACATTAAATCACGAAATTCAACAGAAATATGATAATGAAACAGAACAAAAAGAATGTAAAAATGAGAAGAATAATGAATCTTCAATTCAAAAATTTCATAAAAAATCACCTTACAATAAGCTTAAAACAATCAGTAAAATTGCTTTAATAATCATTTTTTGGCAGTTTTCTATATTATATTATATTATATTATATCTTACGTTACATATATAATAAAAATAAAAAATATATCCATACAGATCAAGCTTATATATTAGATAAAAATACAAATGGCATTAATGAAAATTAAAAAAAAAAAAAATAATAAAAATAATAAAAATAATAAAAATAAAAA
>NW_017962353.1:0-1894 GCF_001601855.1 Plasmodium reichenowi | reverse complement strand
TATTTACACTCAAATTATCAGAATTACTTAATAATTTTCCTAATGCTTTTTTTCCTGATTTCCAGTTATATACATTTTTTTTTTTATTATTTTTTTCTTTTTCTTCTTCATCTTCCTTATCACTTCCTTGAAATATATTTTGAATTAATCCTATAATTCCATCTTCTATTCCTTCTTCCCTATTTTCTTCTAAATCGGTATCACTACCTTCTTCAGTTGCACAAGAATTATCTTCGCTACCATACTCATTCGCCTCTTCCATTTCTGTATTTTTTTCTACATCACAATTTTCATCGCTTCCAGATACAACATCTTCATTACCGTATGCAATTTGTTCTGGAATTCCTCCATTGCTTTCTGCCTCACTTAATTCTTCACTTTCATCACTGTTATATTTTACAGATTTTTGTGTTCTTTCAAATAAACTTGTAATATTTTCCTGATCTCCATGAAACCTTCTTTTCTTTATATCATTATTATCATAATCAATATTTTCTTCATTTTCTATTTCTCTTCCATCATCAATTATTTCTTCCATTCTTTCTTTAATTTCTTCTTCAATTTCTTCAAGACCATGATAAATATTTTCTCTAATTCTTTCTTTATTGTAATCAATATTTTCTTCATCTAGGTCACCATTTCTACCATTAAATTCTTCTTCAATTAGTTCTATACCCAAATGAGTTTGGTCTTTAGTTCTATAATCATTTTCTTCCTTATTTCCTAAATAATTTTTATAATATATTCCTTTATCTTTTGAATTTCCATTTACTAATTCAATCTTTTCTTTAGAAATTTTATTACAAAATGAATCATCATCTTCTATATAATCTATTTCTTCATAATATCCATAAGGTACATATGTCTCATTTTGTGAAATCATTTGTTCACAATTATAGCAATTGTTACATATATTATAATTATTATTTAATAAATCATTGTTATTATTTAAATTATTCTTTAGGTTTATATTATGTTTCTTACAGTTTGATTGATTTTTTTTGTTTTTTCCATTATAATATATATTACTTTTTTCTTCTTCTTTTTCCCTTAAATTTCCTCTTTTTTTCTTTTTTTTCTTACATTTTTTCCTCTTTTTATTTATCTTCTCATTATACTTTTTCTCTTCTTCAGAATCATCTGACGTTGTACTATATTTTTGTTCATCACTCAAATTATCATCACTTGAGGAATAATCAGATAAACTTCTTATAGAATTATTTATAATATGTTGACTTGGATAATCATACTGATTATAGTTTACACAATTCTAAAATAAATAAAATACAAGAAAATAATACAATATAACACAATAAAATAAAATAAAACACTTATATATACATACATATATATATATATATATATATATATATATATATAATTCAATTAATAAATTATATTAAATAGATATAATACTTACCAATATATTTAAAAATAAGAATGTTAAGGTGAATAATATTATACTTCGAGAAAGTAATGAATTTACAAAATTCCAACTTTCCTTTTTTTTATATTCATCTTTTTTACTAATGGTATACATAGGGGAATTATTACATTTTAAACATTTCATATATAATAACCTATTAGTTTCCATATAGTTGTATTTACAAAAATTACCCATAATTTTTATAATTAGAATTACATGAAATAATAGATCTTTTATAATATTATATTTTCTTCTTATTGTCAACTACAATACTTTTCTATATATATATATATATATATTTATTTATTTATTTATTTATTTATTATTTATTTATTATTTATTTATTATTTTTTTATTTTTATTCTTCTTTTTCATATATTCTCTTTTTTATTCTCTAAAATCTTCTTCATAGAATTAATACAAAAACAAAAGTATTTTAAATAAAAAAAAAAAATAAAAAGATAAAAA
>NW_017962352.1:0-300 GCF_001601855.1 Plasmodium reichenowi | reverse complement strand
ACAAAATATATAAGAAAGACAACATCTATCAGAACAACAATTATTATCAAAATCATCATCAGAATCATTAAGATAATTATATGAATTATTATATATATCCGTTATTAGCATTGTTTCCCTTTCTTTTACTTCTTTTTCTTTTATTTTTTCTTTTTCATGTTTTTTTTTATTGTGTGTGTCTTTATACTTAGATCTAGGATAACATTGTCTATTATTTTTTAATTTATTTTCTTCTAAAATCCTTATTAATTTTACATGTGATTTAGTATCTTCTTTACATTGTATAATATCCCATTTTTT
>NW_017962351.1:0-1101 GCF_001601855.1 Plasmodium reichenowi | reverse complement strand
AAATTACCACTTCATATAGATAATTTTGATGATTATGTTTATGATATAATAGATTATATGAGAAGAATTAATAATTCCATAGTTTTAGAAAAATCTATGCAGAAGAATACATCAAATAAATATACTATAGAAAATCGAGAAGAACTTCTTCCCATGTATTTAGTTGGATTATCAATGGGTGGGAATATTGTTTTAAGAACTTTAGAAATATTAGGAAAATCAAATGAAATAAATTCTAATTTGAACATAAAAGGATGTATATCTTTAGCTGGAATGATATCTGTTCGAATGGTGGGTTCTATAGATTCAATTAAATATAGATATTTTTATTTACCAGTAATGAAAATATTTTCTCGGTATTTTCCAACTTTTCGACCTGGAAAAAAGAAATTCAAATTTGAGAAATATCCATTTGTTAATGATCTGTTATTTTATGATAAATATAGATTTAAAGGACGAATTACAAATAATCTTGCCCGTGAAATTTTGGTTGCATTAGATAATTTACATAACAATATTGATGATATTCCTAAAAATATACCTATATTATTTATTCATTCAATTAATGATTGTCTTTGTTTGTATGAAGGGACAGTGTCATTTTACAATAAATTACAAATTGAAAATAAAGAACTTTATACTTTAGAAGATATGGATCATGTAATATCAATGGAACCAGGAAATGAAAATGTTTTAAAGAAAATTCTTGAATGGATTTCAAATTTATACGTGAAATAAGAAAACATTTTATGAATTGAAGAATATTTCGTTCATAAAATTAATTCTTTATAACAACATTTGATAAACACACAGAAGGATAAATATATAAATAAATATATATGTCTCGTTTCTAATTTTTAATTTATATTTTATAATTTTTTTTATTAATTTTTTAAAAAATTTTTTTTTTTGTTTTTTTCTTTATATATATTGAATATGAATATTTTATAATATAATATATTAATTTTTTATTTAACTTATTTTTTTTCTGATAGATATTTTTAAATGAGATAAAAATTATATATATATATATAATTCATTTTTATTTGTCTGTTATTAAATTTATATAAATATAAAATATATATATATATATTATATAAA
>NW_017962350.1:0-457 GCF_001601855.1 Plasmodium reichenowi | reverse complement strand
ATTTATAAGGCATTCACAGAAATTTATTTTTCCAACATTTTTACCTTCATATAATTGTGTATTATATTTCTTTGTATTAATATTATTATTATTAAATTGGTTTGTGTCTATGTGCATATTTTTATTATACTTTTTAATACAATTAAAATATACAGACATAACTTTTCTACATGAATTTTGCACATAATTAGATAATGCCTTCCAAGCAATTATACAAGCAACTGTTATTCTTCTATAATCTTCTAAATATATCATTTTTTGTTTAAAACAATCTTTAAACATTTTATTTAATCTTTTTTCAATATCTTCTTCACCCATTTTTATAATTTCATAACATTCATTCCATTTCTCATTATGATAATCATTCGGTATTTTATATTTTACTTTCATATTATAATAATATTTTTGTAAATGATGTATTAAAGATAAATATTTAGATTTTTCATTATTCATTACT
>NW_017962349.1:0-598 GCF_001601855.1 Plasmodium reichenowi | reverse complement strand
TAACAAAAAAAAAAAAAAAAAAAAATTAAATTATCAAAAATATATAAATAAAATATTTTGTCATTTAAAATTTTATACTTTTTGCATTTACATATATTTCATTTCTAAAAAAAATATACAGAATATTTCCAATATATCATTAACTGGAAATTTTATTGACGACAATAATTTATCGAAAATAAATGAGGCCATGAATTTTAATAAATCAATATCAATTTTAAAATTACCTAATGAGTAAACATATACATATATATATAATATATTTCATATCCATTGTTTCATATTATTATCCAATAAATGCTTGATATACATATAAACATATTATAAATATAGTATTATACATATATATATATATATATATATATACATATAGACATAATTATTCCCACTTTCAGAGTTGATACAGAAATATTAAAGCAAATAAATTCAAAGTTAATTAAAAAAAAACGTAAAAAGAAAAAACAAATTAAAAAAAAAATGTTTTAAAAATTAATATATAAACCCACGATGAGAATTAAAAATATGAATATATCAAGAATTATAAAGAATATAATATATATATATATATATATATATATATATATATATAATATACATT
>NW_017962348.1:0-300 GCF_001601855.1 Plasmodium reichenowi | reverse complement strand
TATTAGTCTTCCTATGAATAAAAGTATTTCTATTATTTATATATATATTGAAATATTTTCCAAATATTTATAATATTATATATATATATTATTAATTTAGCTTCTTTTAAATAAATAGAATATAACTATATCCGTGTTATGTTATATTTATATTTTAGAGACCATGTTTTTTTTTGTAACAAAAATTTATTAAAATATATGAGAAGAAGCTTCATAACCTTAAATGGTAATAAATTCCAAAATGAAAAAAAAAAGAAACCAACTACTATATGACATAATTAAATTGTATATTATAAAAAA
>NW_017962347.1:0-1339 GCF_001601855.1 Plasmodium reichenowi | reverse complement strand
TAAATATATGTATTTATATAATATTAATAAATTAAATATAATAATTATGATTGCCATTCTATAAACCACATAATTTCTATTTTTTTGATTTATTCAAATAAATGTGTGTTAATGCACACGATATGTCTATATATATTATATTATAAGACCTTTTATGTTTTAAGAAGTTATAAAAAGTATATAGGATGTGAATAAAATAATAATGCATTACATGACATTATTAATAATTCGATATGTCCAATTTATTTTCTTTCTATAATTAGTGATGACATATATATATATATATATATATACAAGATTTAATTTAACGTTACATAAATATTCTAAATATTTTCGCCTTATACCGAATAAATCGAATATTCTTACCTTTTTATAATGAATGCCAAATGTTATATTGTGTCTCAACACGATTAAAATTATATTTAAAAATATGAATTATGTTGTTGGATTTTTATAATTAATATTATATATATATATATATGAATATATTTTTTGTGTATGTATTATTTATTGAAAAAAGAGTCATTATATTTGTACATTAAGCAATTACATAAAAATGTAAAATATAATATTTCCTATATTTTATTTTATTTAATGAAGTATATTATAAAAAAATAAATATATATATTTAAAAATAATGAGGAAAAAAATCTAATTGTGTGTTTCTACTTATGATATTCTTTTAATGAAATAGAAAGAATAAAAATAAAATGATATACTTATATAATTTAAAAAAAATATATATAATTCGTTTTTGCTAATTTCTTTATTGTTGTTCTTCCTTTGTTATTATTATATTTTTTCTAGTATAATAATTTTATATAGATGTTTCAATTTTTTTACATAGCGAAATTAACTTTTATTAGAATAATTGATTTTGTTGCATACATAAAAGTAGTAAATGAAAAGAATTGTTTTTCATTTTGTTTACATAAACAGACATTTTAATTATATTAAACATCAACATATGTTTAAATGATCTATAAATATTTGTGTAGTTAAAATAAAGAAAACGTAGATTTTTTAAAATCATAAAATTTTTTTTTATTTATTTTATATATTTTTATTAAAAACGTATATATATTCCTTCTTTGCTTCTTAAAATGAAACATATTTTGTACATATCATTTTACTTTATCCTTGTTAATTTATTGATATTTCAAATAAATGGAAAAATATTAAAGAAGTCTGAAAATGATGAAATCATAAAATCTAACTTGAGAAGTGGTTCGTCAAATTCTTTGAATCAAATATATGAGGAAAAACACGAAAAGAATCATGCTTTATCTCATAATTCATATGAGAAGACTAAAAATAATGAAAATCATAAAATTTTCGA
>NW_017962346.1:0-300 GCF_001601855.1 Plasmodium reichenowi | reverse complement strand
TTTGGCGTATCAGAGAATATATTCCTTCAGGAAAATAAATTAGGTGAGGAAGGGAAATTAATTAATCATATAACGAATGATGATGAAAATAAAGAAAAATATATTAAGGGGGAAGAGGAAAACAGAGAAGAAGATCCTGAAGAAAAAGCTGCTAGAGAAAGACAAGAAGCAGAAGAAAAAGCGGCTAGGGAGAAACAAGAAGCAGAAGAAAAAGCGGCTAGAGAAAAACAAGAAGCAGAAGAAAAAGCGGCTAGGGAAAGACAAGAAGCAGAAAAAGCTGCTAGGGAGAAACAAGAAGCA
>NW_017962345.1:0-300 GCF_001601855.1 Plasmodium reichenowi | reverse complement strand
TAATCTTCTTTGATCTGATTCTGGTAAGGTATTCATACTATTACTCACAGGTGATTCTTCTTCTTCTAGCTTTTTTAATAAAGCTTTTTCATCAAATGTAAGCTCAAATATATCTTGCAAATTTTTTTTTTGGTACATTTACATTCAGGACATTTTTTTATTAAATAATTAGAAGAAGATAAGTTTTCTATATCTTTATATTTAGTTTTGACCTTGTTATATTTAATAGATTGTTCAGTCCATTCATTTTTCCTTTTATTATACCATTCTTCATATTTTTTTAAAGTTGATGAGCATGTG
>NW_017962344.1:0-2703 GCF_001601855.1 Plasmodium reichenowi | reverse complement strand
CAGCTTTTAATGTATTCATATTATTTTCGCTTTCCTCACAGATATGTGTTCCCCACTCTCTAAACCACCTTAAAAATTGTGGTATATCATCAATGTTACCATATACTGTACATTCATTATCTTTTTTCTCATTTTGATATCCGTACATCATTGCTTTCCAAATATGATGCCTATTCTTTGTCCACCATTTTTTTGCATCATTTGTTTCATCATTTTTATTATGAAGTTCAAGTACTTCTTCTAAGTACGTTTTTCTTTTGTTAGAAGTCGGTGTATCGAGTATGTCATCTCCTTTAATAATATTTCCAATATCTGCAAAACTATATTTTATAGCTTGCAGAGCTTTTTCTGATATATTATTGTGTATAGTTCTTAATCTCTTAGGTTTCTAAGATACATATGAATAAATAAAATTTTCAAAACCTATTTTGGTTTTTTTTCTTGCACGAAAATTTTGTAATGTAATTCTTAAACATAAAAATTGTCTTCTTGGAGGAACAAGAAGTCCCTTATTATCACTTGTAAATTTTTTTACATTTGAGCTCAACAAATTATTCCTTTCATGTACATTATTTCGACATTTCGTAGGTGAACCAAAATCTTTACAAATCTTTTCAACAGGACATTTATTAGGACCAAGGTTATTAGAATATATAGAAGGTGCAATTCCCCCAGCTAACTCACTACCATCTGGAAAAATATTCTGATTACTATTATCACTATTACTGTCATTACCAATAATACTAATTTCATTAATACCATAATTGGATTCAGCGTCTAAAGATTTATTAATATTTTTTTTAAATTCTTCAAATTTTATATCATGAGAATTTTCATTATCTCCTTTATCTTATTGATCCATAATATCCGAAAATTAAGATATATGAGATGAGTTTACATTGTGCTCTAAGTTTTTATTATATTCAATATTTTGGTTATTAGAATCTATAGTTTTATTATATGCTTTCCCCTTTAGATCATCATCATTAATTATGTTATTTCATAAATTAGGGTTCCCCTCTTTTACAACAAAACATGTAGAATAAATGTTTACATATATATCAATATGTAAAAAAAAATATATAGAATACAATAGATAAAATATATATCATTTTTAAGATTAATATAATAAACTATATATAGTAATATAACACTATATATATTTGTTTTAACAAATAAAAAATAAAATAGTTATATAATTATAATCATTATTACATATATCGAATGCAATTAAATATTAAAATAACAACAAAAACATTTACATTAACAGTTCATTGAACAAATAAATATTATATATAAATCATTTTAAAAAAAAAGTTTTAGAATATACTAACGTATTTAAGAAAAAAATAATAATAACATAAACAAGGTAAACATATATAAAAGTGTACATTTGTTATAAACAGCTATAAAAATAAAGCAAATAAATAAATAAATATATATATATATATATACATATATACATATATATAACATTTTAATAATTCAAAATTAAAATATTTAATTTATATAAAATGCATCCATTTAATTATAATATAATATTACCTAATACTATTTTCTCGTACAGCAATATACTAATTCAAATTTCAATAATTAAATTTAATTTCCTTCTAATAAAGTGCATTATGATTTTAATTTATTAAAATGATTTTTATATATAATTTTATAATTTTGTAATCATAAATATGTAATTTTTATTTGATTTATTAAAACAAATAGAAAATAATCGTAATTAAGTTAGACTCTATTAAAATAGTGCACAAGGATTTTTTTATTCATTTTTATAATATAATTATAGAATGACTTTTACATATACATGACGTATTTTATTATTATTTTCTTAAATCTATATAAAATTAAAACAGTAATAAAATAATGTGGCGCAACCACATATTTATTTATATAAAATGAGAGTGCCTTAATCAAAATATATATATTTTATTTAATTTTTTTGTTTTTAATAATAATTATAATTAATAACAAAAATAATTTATAGATGCAATATTAAATTTTATATTTTCATGTATGAAATAAACAATAGGTATATATTACAAGTGCACTGTAAAATTAAAATTAATATAAATCGTAGAGAGTGAAAAATAAATAAGCGATAATATTTCGAAATCGCAGCGACGTATCATAATTATTGATAATTTATTATAATGTATAAATCAAATATAATATATAAGTATTATAAATTAATTAATAATGTAATTTAAAATTATTGTGTTAATTAACATTTTCCTTAATGCAGTATAAAATATTTGCTGCATATTATACGAAAATATGTATATATATATATATATATGATGACGTTTATGTATCTATTTATTATTGAAATTTAATTTTATGTTAAACAAATTAATTATATTATTATAAAATATTTTTTAATATCGGAACTTTAAATAAAAGACAATAAATCATCATCATGTACGAAATTCGTCTTTGTATATTTCCGCATCATAAATATTTTCATATTTTCTTATTTAATATATATAAATATTTTACTAATTAGTTTCATATATCAAAAAAATTACATAGATATTCATATATAAAGAAAAATCTATTTAATTGCAAAATATGTCAGTTTTTTAATTTCCCTAAAGAAAAATTTTAAATATTCATATTTCTACTTTTGTTAAAATGATATGAACTTATATAGTATATACATATAATTAATATAATATAATATAATATAATATA
>NW_017962343.1:0-639 GCF_001601855.1 Plasmodium reichenowi | reverse complement strand
AATGATTCACAAACTACATCTGATAATTACAAAAATGAACGATATCAAATAGACGATAAAAAAGTGAAGTATGGAGGGTGGTTTGACTCAATTTTTTCAAGTTTTGTTAATTTATTAACACCAACCAATCCTATTCAAAACGACGGATCTACAGGAGGAAATGTACCACCTCATAGTGCACCTAATGTTGATAGATCAGAAACTTCAACAACATCTGCATCTGTAAAGGTACCTGAAGATGAAAAATTATCAAGTCCTCCTAGACCTGAAGGACCAAGAGCAAACAATAGAAATGAAAATAATCAAAATGCAGATCCATTTAACCACTATTTTGCATGGGAAATTGGAGGCGGTGCTCCAACGTATAAACCCGAAAACAATAAGAACGATAATATTTTGCTAGAACAAATAAAAATTACCTCATGGGATAAAGAAGATATAATTAAAGAAAATGAAGACACAAAGCTCGAAATTCAAGAAACTGACGAAACTGATGAAACTGACGAAACTGAAGAAACTGAAGAAACTGAGGAAACAGAAGATAATTTAGATATGGAAAATGAAAACGAAATTGTGGAAGATGAATTACAAGAAAATGAAGATGATGAGGATAATGTAAATTTAGAAGATATTAATAAA
>NW_017962342.1:0-944 GCF_001601855.1 Plasmodium reichenowi | reverse complement strand
TAGATTCTATGCAAGATGACAAAGCTCAAAAATTAATTTCTAACGAATATAAAAAAACTGAAAAAAAAAATTCATTAGAAGATCATGTAAATCTATTATTTAATTTTTTACAAACAAAGAACCAACTAGATCCTTCACTAAAAGATTTAGAAAATGAGTTAATTGTTTTTTTAAATAATTATTGAAAACTTTTTTAACAGAAAAATAGGGATACAATATATATATATATATATATTGAAATTTATAATAATATTAGTAATTATATCATATTATATTAATAAAAATACTAAATCAAAATATTATTATTAGATATTTATAAAAATAGAATGTTATATATAATATTAATAATTTATAAATTCTGTATATGTTTTAGATAATATTTGTATTTGTTAATTTAATAATTTTATTTAAATATATGATAAATTTTTAAAATTATTCCAACTCATAATTTTTTTTTTTTTTTTCTTTATAGAAAAAATATGTTTAATATATTACTAATTATTTTTATACACATGAATGATTAAAATAAAAAAAAATAAAAACAATTAACACCAAGTTATAATTTTATAAATATATAAATAAATATATATATATATATATATATATATATATATATATATTAATTAAAGTGTTGAAAAACCTAATAATTAAATATACTTGTTTAAATTATATAAATGAAAAAAAACGACCTTATGCACACATTATTCTAGTCTATATATAATATATTTAAGAATCTTTGGAAAAGTATAAAATTATATATATATATATATAATTCATTCGGAAAATTAATAGAAAATAAAATAAATTATAATTCTTTCTATATTGAATATAACATATATATCTTTAATTAATTATAGAACTTAATATGGTTTATGGATATATTAGTTTTTTTTTCTGAACTAGGCATATAAATATGAAATATTTTATTTTTTCCTATAATTTTT
>NW_017962341.1:0-458 GCF_001601855.1 Plasmodium reichenowi | reverse complement strand
AAATTTTAAATAATATATAATATAATAATTTTCCTTACATCTTTTCTTAAGACTACAGTATATTTATATATATATATAAATTTATATTTAATATCCGAACAAACTAGTAACACCTCCAGCTATACCTTTAAAGGTATTAGCTATTAAATTATCTGATTCCATGAAATCATTAACTTTTTTTACCAAATTGTCTTTAACATTTTTAATATTATAATTATCATTTTCAAAGTAATTATAATCGTAGTCATTGTTATAATTTAAAGGAACATTACATCCATCATGAGTTGTGTAATAAAAATTGTGTGATTCTTCATGAGTAGGGTTGTAAAAATTGTGTGATTCTTCATTAGTAGTATTATAAAAATTCTGTGTTTCTTCATTAGTAGTATCATAAAAATTGTTTGGTTCATAAAGTGTATGATGCATATGATAATTTAAATGAGTTGGTTTATATTCAT
>NW_017962340.1:0-1441 GCF_001601855.1 Plasmodium reichenowi | reverse complement strand
AAAAAAAAAAAAAAAAAAAAATAATAAAATAATAATATTTATAGATAAAAAAAAATAACTATAAAACATATTTATCTTAACAGAAAAGACAAATACATATATATATATATATATATATATATATATATATATATATGATAATTTGTTCTTATTTTTAATAATCATTTTATTATAAGGAATATACACAAAACTAATTATTAATTCATGTTAATAAAAGAAAATTTGTTTTAGAAAAAAAAAATTCAAAAATATTACAAGAAAACAAAAGTTTATAAGATACTTTTTATAAATACATATTAACAAAAATTATAAACTTTTAATTATATATATATATATATATATCATATATCATATATTTAAACAAATTTAAAAACTATGTAAATTTTCTATAGTAGAATAGTATATTTCATTTAATGAAAATATCTAAACAACAACATATATATACAGGTATATAAATACAAAAATGTCATATATAGATACAAATATAAAACCTATTTATATATATTCTATTATAGAATAATATTTCTTATTTAACTGAAATATATAAACAACAATATATATATGTATATATATAAGTAATGTTAATTCTGAAAATTTTGAATATTTCCCTATTAATTTTATAAATATATATTATATAAAAAATAAATAAAATAAAAAAAATACATAAATGAATAATATACATATATATATATATATATTCATTTATGTATTTTTTTTATTTTTGAAATAAATTTGTCATATCTTCTGTCAAACCCTTAAAAATAGTTTCCAAATTATTATTATCATTAAATAAACTAAATAGTTTTTTCACTATAGATTCAGGAACGTTTTTTACTTCATTATTGTCCTTATAACTTACTGATAGTATTCGATATGAATCTTCATCAACTTTTGAAATACTTTTTTCTTCACTTTGTTGTTGATTGCTGAGTCCTTTTTCCTTATTTTCCTGTTTTATATCTTCCGTATCATTTGTTTCATTCTTTTCTTCATCATCTTCTTCTTTTGTTTCTTCTCCTTCATTTTCCAATTCTTCTTCATCTTCCTCTATTTCTTCTTGTTGTTCTTCTCCTTCATTTTCTAATTCTTCTTCATCTTCCTCTATTTCTTCTTGTTGTTCTTCTATTTCTTCTCTCACATCCTCATTATGTTTTGTAATATCTTCTTCATCCTTTGATGTTAAATTTATAAATTCTAGAAGTTTTTTTTCTTCAGTAATAATATTTGTACCAGGAAGAGCACCATGACCCAATCCACGCTCTAAATTATTGTTGTGGTTATTATTTCCTCTTTGCGTTACAGCGTTTACATTATCTAATATATTGGTTCGATCGGGTTGTTGCACAACAGTTTCACGGTGTGAATTTCCTTGAGATGTTGTCGTTAGAGAATCTTGATTTTTTTTGTTCTCAATTACTGCTTTAAGAAGCGTAACTTTATT
>NW_017962339.1:0-300 GCF_001601855.1 Plasmodium reichenowi | reverse complement strand
TTTTTCAAATTTATCACATTGACCTTTCCATTCAGGTCTCCTTCTATTAATCCATTCTTCATAATGCTTTAATGCATCTTTACATTTATCATCATTTGATAATTCTAATAGTTGTGAATCATCCTGGTTTGTAATTTGTTGGATATTACATAATTTTATTACATTCTCAAACTTATTTTTATATTCGATGCAAACATATGTTCCCCATTCTCTAAACCATCTAAGATATTGTGGTATTCTGTCCATATTATCATGTTCTGGACATGCTTTATTTCCTATATGAATTTTATATCCACACAT
>NW_017962338.1:0-1153 GCF_001601855.1 Plasmodium reichenowi | reverse complement strand
TAGAGGAGAATAACCAGACAAAGGGAGTCCACCACCAAAAGCACTACCATCATCAAATCCACTATTAGTAACACTAAGACCTTTAGTATTATCAATACTATTTCCTTCTAAATCGTTAGAATTTATAATTTTAGAAGAAGTTACCGATGTAGTAGGCACATCTTGTCCAACGATAGAGATATTATTATCTTTATTTTGGTAAGAGTTATTTTCATGTTCTTCAATTTTAGAATCTATAAAACTGTTATCTTTGTTATTTAGTCCATTTGTTGCATCTAAACTATTAGTTAGTAATCCGTTCCTTAGATTCGAATCATTGTAATTTATTAGGTCATTGCATTTGATATTTTTTATATATATATGAAGATTCAAAATAAATAAAGAAAAGAAAATACTATATATTTTCTTCATATTGCATATAAATAATATGAAAATTTATCAGTAAATACAACCTTAATTAAATGTGAAAAAAATATTAATTTTTATTTATTAATAAAAGAAAAAAATAATAATAAAAAAAAATATTATATTATATTATATTATAATAAGATAAGATAAGATAAGAGCGTTTAAATAATTACTACAAACATTTTATATAGACATATATAATGTTATAATAATTAAAATATCCTTATATTATAAGTTATGTATATATAATTGTTTAAATTAAAAAAAAATTTCAAAATAAATATAATATATATATATATATATATATATAATATTTAATTAAATTTTAATTTTTAATAATTAAATAATTTAAAAAACAAAACATACATTAATTCAATTAACTAAATTTCATTACTTTATACAAACAGTTTTTATGAGATTTAACAAAATTTATTTTATACAAATAAAAAGACATCATGATTTAAATTCTGTGTGCAATTAAAATATATAAATAATGTACTTTTATTATTTTAAAGAAAAAATAAAATAAAGTACATAACTATAATAAAAAAAAATCTTTTCATTCTAATTACATTGCATTGTTATATTATATTGATCGGAATATGTAATATAATAATCCATTTTTATATTTTTTTCCTTTTTTTTTTTTTAAATGGAAGTTTGAAAAAATTGGTCGCTACACATTCATGCAATACAGTATAAAAATGGTATAGGGAATATTTAATTCAACACATATACATATTTA
>NW_017962337.1:0-1039 GCF_001601855.1 Plasmodium reichenowi | reverse complement strand
ACGAATCTGATAGTAGTTTAGAAAATGATGGAAAAAAAAAAGAAAACGTAAAAAAAGAAATGCTTGGTACTGAAAAGGAAGGTTCTCCAGATAGTCATGATAGTTCTAAGGAAAAATTAAATCTTAACGACAATTCTAAATGGTCTGATTTTCTTAAAAATATCGTAATGTTTGGTGGTTTTGGTCCTATTGTGGTTCATGATGTCAGTGATACACTTTCAGATATATCTAAAGATGAAGTTACTCAAAAGACAACTAAAGATATTGGTAGTACTTTACTTGACTTTTTTTTACCATTACCAACTCAAAACACTAATACATATGAGAAGAAAAATGAAAATAAAAATGAAAATAAAAATGTATCAAATGAAAAAGGAACGCCTCCTACATATTCTCCTATTCTGGACGATGGCATAGAATTTAGTGGTGGTTTATATTTTACTGAGAAAAAGTCGACTGAAGAAAATAAACAAAAAAATGTTTTAGAATCAGTAAATTTAACATCGTGGGATAAAGACGATATTGTTAAGGAAAATGAGGATGTAAAAGATGAAAAGGATAAAGATGATGAAGAAGAAGAAAAATACGAAAGCGAAATTATAAAGCAACCAGAAGACATATCAGATGAGGAAAAAATATTAGAAGAAGAAATATTAGAAGAAAATAAAAATGATACAGTAGATACAAGTGATTTAGAAAAGAAAAATATACCAGATTTATCAAACGATAATAATTATTATAGTTTAATTTATAAGAACTATAAGGATAAAGATAAATCAGAAAAAACTGCACAAACATTAATCACAGCTCTGATAAGTTTATTAAATGGAAAAAATGAATTAGATGCTACCATAAGAGAATTAAAACATAGGTTTATGGAATTTTTTACATATAATTAAATATTTACCAGAAAATAAAAATATGTATATATATATATTTTTTTGTTGTGTGTATATGCATATATTTATAATTAATAATATATTTTTAACGATTTTTGGTTTTTATATATATTTTAAGTTCATATCTTTATTTTGTTCTA
>NW_017962336.1:0-300 GCF_001601855.1 Plasmodium reichenowi | reverse complement strand
TACTATTACTACCAGAAGTAGGATTTCTATTTGTTTCAGAGCTTGCTTGTTCACCTTGTGTAATTTCTTGTGTTGTACCAGTTAAATCATTTGCTCCGTTTTGAGTATTTGATCTGGATGTAACAATATGTTGATTTTCTCCACTTTCACCTGAATAAGTATGAATTCCACGTATCCCTGATAAATGGGATATGCCTCCGATGTTGGCTCTTTGAGGACGTGGTTGATTAGAAGATGTAAATACAAATGGATAAGAAACACCTTCTAGTCCACTTAGTCTTCTAGGAGGTGGAATTACAG
>NW_017962335.1:0-1648 GCF_001601855.1 Plasmodium reichenowi | reverse complement strand
AGTACGAGGATTTGTAATTCTTCCTGGTTTACGAGAAAATTGATATGTTCCCTGTATATCAGAACCAGAAAAAGGAATTTCTGAATCAGCAACATCTTTTTTTTTGTATGTTATATCTTCTACATTAGGTTGTTCTTGATTAGCTTTTGAAACTTCTTCCCCCTCAATCTTATGTCCAGATTCGTGAATACTATTTTCATTACTTTCTATATTAGTATCTACTTCATTTTTACTTAATATTTTATCGTTATTATATATTGAACCATTTCTTAAATTATGGTTTTTTTCGTTTATAAGTTCATTTCTGATAAAGTTATTTTCATTTATATATAAGTTTAAAAGAATGAAAAGAAAAGTAATATTATAAATCTTATTCATTTTGAAATAATCTAAAAAGAAACAAATATATTTAAATATATATATATATATATATATATATATATTAAAAAAAAAGAAAAGAATAAATTTAGTATTATATTATATAGATGCTCTTATTATCCTAATACATTATGTAGAATTTAAAAAAAAAAGAAGTATTGTATTAGAAAATTATAAGATATTTATATAATAATAATTATTATTAATTTAATAATATAACATCATAAAAAAAAAATTAAAAAAAAGTAATGTATTAGAAAAGTATAATATATTTATATAATAACAATTATTATTAATTTAATAATATAACATAATAAATAAATAAATAAATAAAAAAAAAAAAAAATTAATATTAAAATAAAAATAAAAAAAATAAGTTCATTTATAAAAAAAATAAGTTGTATAAAGGTAAAATGTGCACTAAATTAAAATGGGTTGAGAATAAATAAAAAATTAAATATCTTAAAATATGAAGTATAAAATTTATTCATAAAATTTAAAATTTAGCATTATCTACAAAATAAATAATTAGATATAAATGTTTGTTTTATTTTTCTTTTTCCTTTATAAAATTTGTGTAATAATTAAAAATAAAACAGTAGAAAAATTTTCTACAATTAATAAGTCTCTAAAAAAGAAAAATTTGTGTGCAATAATAAATTTCCTTCTTTAAAAGAATATATTAAAATAAAATAAAAACCCAAAAAAAAATATAAAACAATTTTTTTATCTTTTCATTTTTCTCTTTTAATTACTATTTTAAAATAACATCATTTTTTTTTTTGGTAACATTATGAATTAACATAACAATTCTACTTTCTAAAAATAAAAAATTCCAAAACACAATTTTTTCATATATTAATAACACATATACAAAAGTGAAAAAGTGTAAAAAATTTATATTTATTAATATTATAAAATATTAAAATTTGAAAAAATAAAAATATATATATATATATATATATATATATATGAACAAAATAACAACATAGTTTGAATTCCTTTTAATTATTTTTTTTCATTATTTATAAAAATATTATATGTCTTAGTATATATAACATAAAACATGTAACTATATATGCACGTAATCATGTTCTTAAAAAAAAGAATTCCTCTATTTATACTAAATAAGTACTATAAATATAACTTATTTTAATATATATTTATTTAAATATATTCTACTAAAAAAAAAAAAAATTTATGGACATGATAAAATCTTACTTTTTCTTATTTAATTTTAATTATATCATTTGTTTTAAAATATTTAAAA
>NW_017962334.1:0-1238 GCF_001601855.1 Plasmodium reichenowi | reverse complement strand
ATTGAAAAAAAAAAAAAAAAAAAAAAAAAAAAATTCAATTTAAAAGAAAGTAATTACATAAAGTTATTTTTTTTGGAGAAAAAAGGAAAATTTTATTTGCACACATTATTACGTCTAAATCTATTTTATTTTTAGGAACGATAAAAGGAATTTAAATAAAAAGAAAGAATTTCAAAGAAACTAATAGAATTAATTAAAAAATAAAGAAATAGAAAATAAGTAGCTTAATTGAAAATTAATTTTTTTTTGTTTTTGTTTTTTTTATATTTATACATATATAATTAATGTTGTAAAAAATAAAATATTTTTTAATGAATATATTATTTATTTATTTTTTTTTTTGACATTTTTTTATTTATAAAAATTTGCATAAATATTTAAATAAAATTAAATAACATATATAATAACTTTCTTATTTTTTTTTTTTTTTTTTGATTAAAATTTTTTAATATACATTAATTATACAAAATGAAAAGTTTTATAAATATTACTCTTTCCTTATTTTTGTTACATTTATATATTTATATAAATAATGTTGCTAGTAAAGAAATTGCAAAAAAATATAATTTTAACTTAAGAAATGCAATATTGAATAATAATTCTCAAATAGAAAATGAAGAAAAAAATATAAAATATGAATTAAATGAACAAAATGATGAAAATGTAAATACTACAATTACTGGTAATGATTTTAGTGGTGGAGAATTTATTTGGCCTGGTTATACGGAAGAATTCAAAGCTAAAAAAGCTTCCGAAGATGCTGAAAAAGTTAAAAAAGCTTCAGAAGATGCTGAAAAAGCTGCTAAAGATGCTGAAAACGCTTCAAAAGAGGCAGAAGAAGCTGCTCAAGAAGCAGTAAAATTAAAGGAATCCGATGAATCTTATACAAAAGCAAAAGAAGCTTGTACAGCTGCTTCAAAGGCAAAGAAAGCTGTTGAAACTGCTTTAAAGGCAAAAGATGATGCTGAAAAATATTCAGAAGCTGATAGTATTTCTGAAAAAACAAAAGAATATGCTGAAAAAGCAAAAAAGGCATATGAAAAGGCAAAAAATGCTTATCAAAAAGCAAACCAAGCTGTTTTAAAAGCAAAAGAAGCTTCTAGTTATAATTATATTTTAGGTTGGGAATTTGGAGGAGGCGTTCCAGAACACAAAAAAGAAGAAAATATGTTATCACATTTATATGTTTCTTCAAAGGATAAGGAAAATATATCTAAGGAAAATGATGATGTATTAGA
>NW_017962333.1:0-300 GCF_001601855.1 Plasmodium reichenowi | reverse complement strand
AAGAAAAGGAAGAAGAAAATGACAATAAAAAAGAACAAGCAAAAGAACAAGCAAAAGAACAAAGTAATGATCAAAAAGAAGATATGGAAGCTCAGAATTTAATTTCTAAAAATCAGAATAATAATGAGAAAAACGTAAAAGAAGCTGCTGAAAGCATAATGAAAACTTTAGCTGGTTTAATCAAGGGAAATAATCAAATAGATTCAACCTTAAAAGATTTAGTAGAAGAATTATCTAAATATTTTAAAAATCATTAAATGATTTTAAATAAACATAATTTATATTTATAACATGATTTAT
>NW_017962332.1:0-876 GCF_001601855.1 Plasmodium reichenowi | reverse complement strand
ATTGTGTCAAAAAAAAAAAAAAAAAAATATATAAATATATATATAATAAATAATATTTCAAGGATATTAATAAATTAATTTAATTTTAAAATATGAACATAAATTGTAAATTAGAAAGGATATATTAATTAAAAAAAAAATAAATGTTGACAAATAAATGATAGTTGTATATGTATGTTAAAAAAATACATTATATATATATATTGCACTATATAAATTTTTGATACATCTTTAAAATAAATAATTTTATTTCATATAAACGGCACATAGGTAATTCAGAACGATATAATATTTTCCATTTATATATTCAATATATATATAAATATATATATATATATATATATATATATTTATTATTGTTTCTAAATGAAAAATTTACTTACACATAATTGGTTGTAAATAAAAACATTTCGCATCATAATTTGCATAAATGTGCAAAACAAAAAAATAAAAATATAAATATTAAAAGAGAAAATATTATTTCTTTTGTAAAAAAATATATATATGTATTTATTTTTTTATAATACAAATACATATTATTATACGTTTTATTGTATAATCATAAAATTGTTACTTTTTATTTTCATACATTTTAAATTTTATTTTAAACACTTCATAAAATATCATATTACAATGAATAGAATTTTGTATGTTACATTTCATTTGTTTTTTATATATTTATATATATATGAAACATATGGAAAAGTTAAAAATACAGATAAAGAATTATCAGATATCTATGGAACAAAATATTATTTAAGAAGCGGGTTCTTTAATGGACAAAATGGTAAAGGACACAAATATCAAGATTTAGAAGAAGAAGGTGAAAATGATGATGAAGAGGATTTAAATAATGAAAAATTGAATAATGATCAA
>NW_017962331.1:0-2647 GCF_001601855.1 Plasmodium reichenowi | reverse complement strand
ATTGTAATTGTCATATTATATATTTTTAAATAATGTTACTTATAAAATGAACAAAATATGGAATATCACTTTTTGTCTTCTCTTTCAATATTTGTGTATATTCCAAAACAAAGTGTCTACTAATGATATTACGAAGGAAGATAAACGTAGTTTAAGACATCGTTTAGGAGTTCATAATTTTAATATAAAAGCAGAAAATAATACAATTGAAGGAAAAGATGGTAAAAAAGGAAGTGAAGCATCTGAAAAAGAAACAAAGGAAAAAAATTCTTCAAATTATCATGAATCATCTGTTGATCATAATCACAATGATAATGATAATCTATTACAAAGTGAAGAACAAACCGATACAAATTTTGGTCTACGAGATAAAACAAATAATAAAAAATTAATTGAATCAAGAATCATCAATGAAAGAACCCAAGGAAAACATTCTTATCATGATGATGAAAATACTATTGAATGTGGTCATCCTGAAGCACTTGTGGGTGGAGAGAAAAATCGTCAAAATTCTTTTGCTTTACTATCTAATTCGATTGTAACAGATAAACCAATCACATCTAAATGTGGTAAATACCATAGTCATGATTCTAATGATAATGAAATAATAGATCACCATGAAACTTTACAAATAATTTCTCTTAACGCTCCCCCAAGTCCTATATTTGATCAGAAAGATGTTTCTATAGATGTTGTAAGTGAACATGAACGTCCTTCTGAGTTACCAAGTGATTCAATACAAGTGAACAAAGATAAGAGAATTCATTTAGATGGACATCAAAGTAATATTGGGTCTTTTCAATTAGTTTACGAGGGACATCATCATGGAAACGATGGAATACACGGAGCTACAGAAGATAGAAAAAAAGCAAGGCCACAAAAAATAAAAGGACCTAATCAAGGAAGAGTGGAACGTATTCATGAATTAACAACGGATAAGGTTGAGGCACAAGAAGAAAATACAGAATCTGGTGATAGTGACGAAAGAGGTAAAGTAACTTATGATGAAAATGATGATTCCCGTTTTTCTAATTCTTTAGTACCTGAAACAAGTTACAATCAAGATTACTCTTTATACCCTATTAATATTTTGAATGGACATCCTGATAAAAAAAGTAGTATGAAAAATATTGATGTAGAAAAATTTAAAGATACTTCAATACATACAAAGGAAGAGGGACCCATTGTAACCAATATACACAGTGTAAAAGAAGAACAAAAAGATTATCATAAATACGAAAAAAATATATTACATGGAAAGAGGAAAAAGAGTGAAAAAGTATATGATCTATATGATTATATATTAAATTGGGTATTTGGTCCCATGAAAATTACTGAAACAAATGTTTCTGAACAAAATGATTCTTTAGAATTAAAACAAAGGACGTCATGGGATAGAACAAATATAATTAGTGAAAATGAAGAAGATGAGATAAATAATGTTGAACAATTAAACGAGATTCAAGGTGAAATAATGGAAGACGAAGTTGAAGAGGAAAAAGAAGAAATTATTGAAGAAGAGGAATATGTGGATGAGCAAAAAATGGTGAATAAAAAAAAAATACATGATATAGAAAAAATAAATAAAAATGAAGAAAAAAATGTTATAACAAAAGATATAGAAACAACTAAATATACTGTTACGCACCTTGAAAAATATAATAATATTAAGAAAGACGCTCTAAATTTTTTTAAAACTATAATAAATTTATTTAGTGATTATAAGTAAGTTGTTGTTATATTAAAAGGATTAGGAAAAGACATGATTTATCTTTTTCAAAAATATTAATTAATACATGCATATATATATATATATATATATGTGATGATAAAAACAAAGTAATGTGTTTTCATAATGAACACTTAATATAATATATAATTATAAAAAAAAAAAAAAATATGATTTTTTAAAAAATTTATATATTATAAAATTTTTTTATATAATATGCAAAAAGAAAATTTCACCTTTATTAGACAAACGTTTATGTTTTTGTTTATATATTTATTTTTTGTTTTTTTTTGTATTTATTTATTTTTTTGTTTATTTCTCTTAATAATTTTTTAATGCATATATAAATATAGCATACACACAAAAAAATAAAATAAATAATAATAAATATATATTTTGAATATTTTATGCATTCTATTATTTTAATATATATTTTTAATTTTTTATATGTCGGATCAAATATAAATTTTTATCATAAATAAATATATATATATATATATATATATATATATATATATATATTGGGTGTTAATCCATATATCAAATAAAAAAAAAACAAAAACAAATACAAGTTCATTTAAATGGTAATAACATTTTTTAATAATATGTTTACTATAAGGGTACTTTAAATATTATAGTAATTCATATATTTATAAATATATATATTAATTTAACTTATGGAAATAATTATGTGTGTGATAATATTTAATATTCCTGATAATATATGATTCCTTATTTGTTTTGAAAAAATATTGTCATGTAAAAGAGAATATTTCATTATATAAATTTATATATAGTTGTACAAAAATATGATTCATATGCCAGTTTTATTTTATTTTAATTAAATTTTATTCTAAATTTTTCTTATATATTATATAAAATATATAAAAGGTAATTTTTAAATGTTTTAAATCAATA
>NW_017962330.1:0-2080 GCF_001601855.1 Plasmodium reichenowi | reverse complement strand
TCTTCCTCTATTTATAAATTATTATATATATATAAATATATATATATATATATATATATATATTTTTTTTTTTTTTTTTTCAAAATATTTTTATTTTATTCTATTTTCTCTAAATATATTTTTATATCTATATATATAGTATTTTTAACAATTACTTTTTATTTTAAAATTCAATCAAAATCTAAATGAAAAAGAAAAAACAAAAAAAAATAAAATAAAAATAATATAGATAATAAATCTTTATTAACTATAGAACGTAGTTTATTTATAATTATTTTATATACAAATAAATTATTATATACATATAATATATATATTAATTATATATATAAATATATTTTTATATATTTTTTTCTTTTTTTATTATTATCAAATTATATATATTATATTATATTATATATATTATATATATATATAAATATATAAGGTTTATATATTTTTAATATGCATATAAAATTATTATTTTAAAAGAAATATTAAATTTTTTTCTTTTTTTTATATAATTTTATTATAATATATATATATATATATAATGTATATTTTTTAATTTTTAAGTCATTTATTTATTAAATTAAATTATATTATATACCTATAATTTCTATATATTCCATTTATTATGCAGAAACATAATTTTCTCTTTTCTTTTTAATCTATATTTTTTTTTTGATTTATGTAGTAATTAATAAATAAATATTGTAAAATATATATATTACAAATATATAATATATATATATTATATGTAAATACAATATGTATATAATTTATGCATATGTATAATATATATATATAGTAGTATATTTTATTTATACGAAATAATATACATAAATATTAACCCAATTAAATAAATAAATATATATATATATATATATATATATATATATATATTATAGATTTTTTTTCGATTTTTCACTTTATTCCATATAATCAATAAATAAATAAATAAATATATATATATATATATATATATATATATATATATATATATATATATATTTATATATAAATATTTATCATGGTGAAACATAAGGATTATAAAAAAAGTGACCTCATTCGTATTTTGTCATCTAATATTAGTAAAGAAAGAAATAAGGCCGTAAAATTATTAAAAAAATTTGAACCTTTACCAAGAAAACATTTAGATAATAAATTCGATCCGAAAAATATTGTTGTTCATAAGAACAATGTTTTAAAAGCATTTATGTAAGAATAAAATAACACGAAATAAAACTACACAATGATAATTATATATATATATATATATATATATATATATATATATATACATACATATTAGATAATATAAATAATTGTTATTTTTTATGAATAATATAAAATATACTTATGCTTCTTATTCTTCTCATTTTCATAGGTGCTGGAGATGTGATAAAGTAAAACAAACAAACGTTAAGGTTCATTGGGATACCAGTGAAGGTTACACAACATGAAAAAATAATTAACCATATAAATAATGAGAAAAAAAAAAAAATATATATATATATATATATATATTATAATGTGTAAACTAATATATTTTATATATATATACATTTATATGTTATTTATTTTAGGAATGAAAATTATATGCACATCTTGTCATAGTAACTTAATTTCATTAAAAGAAATGGAAAAAATGAGAAAGGAAAATAGTACAAATAACGAGTTTTTAAAAAATTTAAGTAATATGTAAAGTTACAAACGTATATGTTTAACTATATATATATATATATATATATATATATATATATATATATATTTATATATTTATATATATTATTTCCCTTAACCTTTTAACGGTTATCCTTAATATTGTAAAAAATCCTCTATATAAGTATAATTGGGGGTGTATTTATTATTATGATTATTTCATTAGTTATATATATATATATATATATATATATATATTTATATATTTATTTTAAATTTTATATTTTATTTATATATTAATTTTTTTTTTATGTGGTCACTTTGTATTATTCCTTATTTTATTTTTTCTTTTTTAAATAAATTATTGCAATTTTTATGACATTTTATATAATATTATTTATTTTCTTAAGAAACATAATATCATACATATATACAT
>NW_017962329.1:0-1197 GCF_001601855.1 Plasmodium reichenowi | reverse complement strand
AGAATATTTTTATTTAATATATATATATATATATATAATATGTCATTTTGTTTCATTTTTTGCTACATTAAAATGACAGATGCCAAGACAATTTCCAAGAATAAATAAAACACCTCATTGAATAGTATATTTGGGTTTGAATAAAAATTTGGGAAAGACGTATAACAGTTTATATTAACATATAAGCAACATATATTCGCATAAAATAAACTTAACAAAAAAAATTTATAATTATAAAATCCAACACAATTAGCTACCTACATTTGAAATGATTACAAAAGGATGTGTTATGAAATAAAAAAAAAAAAAAATTAATATTATATATATATATATATATATATGTATATAATTTATATGAACCATCTTATCATATATACATATGTTAAACAAGTACAGTATTCCATTTTTAAAGATAATAATTAAGAATAGTACAAAATATACATATTCATAAATATTAAGATTCATATCTTTTAAATATATATCATCATTTAGGTATTTATTCAATTTATTGTTTTTATGATTACCCATGGACAATAATGGTCCATTTTTAAGACATTCTTTTCAATTGCCCTTAAGAAAAAATATATATATATATATATATATATATATTATCTTTTATTTATTCTTTACATATATAATCAATCTGATTAACATAAATATATAATATAAATTTATATGTATGTATATTAATTTGTTTAACCGGCAATAATGTGATCTATCGGGTTTATATTTTTTCTCATGAATACAATAACGAAGTTCACCTGACATGGTCAGGTAAAAAAAAAAAAGAGAAAAAAAAAAAAAGTTATAAAAATGTAAATGAATAAATAAAAATATATGTATATAATTAAAAGTAATTGTGAATTTGGAAGAATGGGCTAATATATATATATATATGTATATATATCTACATATATTCATTTATGTATTTATATTTTTTTTATTATAACCTGTTTTTTCTCTTTCCTTTATTCTTCCAATATTTGGTTCAACTTTCCATTCATAGTTATCTTTTACGTAAAATGAAAATATAATAAATATGTGCATATTACAAATACAAGACTTTTATGATGTTGCTCTAAATTAACATAAATTTAATTTTATTTATAAATTACCAGGAATATTTCCTGGGTTTACTTTGTATGTTTTATAAAAAGACCATATGAGTAAAAGGAGCAATATATGAACTGTATAAGT
>NW_017962328.1:0-902 GCF_001601855.1 Plasmodium reichenowi | reverse complement strand
GTATATATTGTACAATGTTAAAGATTATAATAAAATATTCTATTCTATTCTATATATATATATATATATGGTAGATAATATTTTTCATACATGTTAATAATTTAGTATATCCTTCATTTAAGAGATCTATATTTACATATTGTTTTTCCACATTAATTTGTAATAATACCATACAATAAAACTAAAGAATTATCACAAAAAGTATAATATATATATATATATATATATATTTATTTATTTATTTATACAATGTCCGGTTACTTATTTATTTTTTTTTTATTAAATCATAATTTTTACTGTAACAAATATTGTGTACATAACAACGGTTACTAAACCTATTAACTAAAATTATTGAGAATAAAACAAATACATATATACATATATATATATATATATATATATATATATATATATATATATATGCGTATATCTATTTATATTATTATCATCCTATTTATTACCATAACAGGTAAAAGTCGCCTTATATCTTTTTCATATGCGTTAGCTTCTTTCATCATATAAAAAAGATAACAATAATTTTAACAACGATACAATTGTACAAATTATATATAAATATATATATATAATAAGTTATATATGTTTTAAAAGAACCTTTAATACAACCAACGTCGACTTACAATATATAATGGCATATAAAAGGGAAGAAGAAAACATTAATCTCAAATAACACCTTTCGGTTTTTCTTTTTATTCATATGGGTATATAAAAGAAAAAAGAAATACAATATACATGTAATTTTTGTTCAAGTTTATGTATATACACTTTTTTATATTATAACGAAATGTTAAGAATTTATCGTTATTACTTTTTATTATGCTCCAAAAAATAAAATGGCATAACAAAAAAAAAAAAAAAAAAAAGAAAAGTACTACATAAATATA
>NW_017962326.1:0-547 GCF_001601855.1 Plasmodium reichenowi | reverse complement strand
TTTAACATAAAATTTTTTCTTTTTCTTCTTCTTCTTTTCTTTCCTTTTTTTTTTTAAGGATAATATATTCGTGTTAAGGATAATCTCTTTATTATTAAATATATCCTTAATAGCTAACCAAAATTTCTTTACTTCCTTAACGTAATATTTATATTCATATATATCATTCATTAAAAAACAAGATACCAATTTATTATTTTTCTTCTTATTTTTAATAATATATGAATAATCCCTATATGACCTCCTTCTTTCTATCATTTCATTTATTTCCTTCTTATATTTTTTTAATTTACCCTCATATACCTTATATAATTTCATTATACATTCAAAATATTTATAATGAAATATCAAAATGTTCCCTATAATTTCATATTTTCTATATCCTTGCAAAACCATTTTTTTTTCTGAACTGTTCAGGTAATTTTTCACTTTCTTATCTAAAAATGTATGAAATAAAATTCTTAATTTCTTTTTTAAAAAGGTATTACTATTTTGACTTTTTATATTGTCTTGGTATTTTCCATTATATATTTCACATATCACTTTT
>NW_017962325.1:0-300 GCF_001601855.1 Plasmodium reichenowi | reverse complement strand
TATCCAAAAGGATATTTTTAAAGTATTCATCGTTTTTTAATATATCACCATCCAATTTTTTTTTTATAGGCATATAAAATTTTTTCTCTTCCCCCATAATTTTATTATATTCTACATGTTTTGCATTTTCTTCATTTTTTTCACTTCCTTTGGGATTATAAATTTTTAACGAATTATCGAACATTTTTTTGTTCTCTAAATATACTTTCATTTGCTTTACAAAATGTTTATCTTTAATAATTATATACAACCCTATTTTTACACACTTCTCATCAAAGCAAAACGAACTTTTTTCAATGT
>NW_017962324.1:0-363 GCF_001601855.1 Plasmodium reichenowi | reverse complement strand
ATGAACATGTCATGTCCCCATACAAAAAAATTCTGAACGTTCATATTATTTCCTAAAATTTTCCATCCAATGAATTTGTCATTTTTATTTTCATTTATTATATAACCTTCTTCATTTAATTGGATATTATATTTATTTAAATCGATTTTATTTTTTTCCTTTTTTATTATATTTATATGATTTTCTGTATTTTCATATATTATTTCATCTTTTAATTTACATTTTGTTTTATCTTGTTCTACTATGGAACAATTTCCATTTGGTATATTTTTTTTACCTGAACAAGTAAGGTATAAATGATTTATTTCATTATTTTTTTTCATCTGATGAGCAATTTTTATATTATCTTGAAGATTATGTTTT
>NW_017962323.1:0-656 GCF_001601855.1 Plasmodium reichenowi | reverse complement strand
CAACATGTATATTTTTCTTCGTTATTTTGTAAAATAAAATTTTTTTTAAAATGAGAAAGAAAAAGTTCATCCTTTTCATGGATATTTGATAAATTTATATTACTTAAATGATGACTTATATTTTCTTCATTTTTTTCTTGAGAAATAGTATTATTTTTAAAAATTTTTTTTTGGTTATCATTTTTATTATTTATATGTACTTCTTTAAAAATAACAATTCTACCTGAACAACAAGAAGTTGTATAATAAAATTCCTTTTTATTTATTTCATATACACAAGGATATATTAATAAGTCGATACTTTTTTTTATTGATTTATCATCTATATCATTATATACATTTTTTTTTTCTATAATTTGCTTAACCACTTTTTCTATATATTTTACATTCCCATTCTTAATACACTTGTTGAGAAATAATTTCTTTTCCCCATCCAAACAATTTTTATATTGATTAATGATATTTAAATATAAAGAATATATATCATTCTCACAATTATCATATATGTCTTTATATATGTATAAATCTTGTTCATCATTAATAAGTGTTAAGACGTTTCTTTTCTTTTTATAAAAAGAGTCCATTGTTTTGGAAGCACTCATTAAATATGTGTATATGTAAAATCTATATAATTACAAAAAAAAAAATAAAATAAA
>NW_017962322.1:0-528 GCF_001601855.1 Plasmodium reichenowi | reverse complement strand
AAAAAATTTATTTTTCGAGTTGTTCTTGAAATATTCCATTTTTATATTTAAGAATAATTTTTTTTCTTTTATCGATTATTATTTTACATACTATTTTCGACAGAATATATATTTTTTTTTTATATTTAAAAGATACATATATATTTTTATGAAAATTATTTTCCTTACATTCCCAAACACAAAGAAGACGAACAAAGAATATACATATATATATATATATATATATTTAAAAAAACTTTATTTTTATATTATTTTTTTTCTTCTTATCCGATTTCCGACAAAATGAAGGTTTCTAGGCATACCGTTCTTTTAAACATTATCTTAATCGTTAGCTTATTAGGATGTGTTTTAACTCTTAACCTTTTTTCTGCAAATGATGATAAGAGAGCGTTGAAGGATATCGACAGAACATTAGAAAAACTTTTGAAGAAAAAGAAAATCATCATATCTACTGCTGCTGTTGCTTTGGCTATAACCTTAGGTGGTTTATTTGGAAGTTTAGGATATAAGAGCTGGAAAAACAAAAAC
>NW_017962321.1:0-11620 GCF_001601855.1 Plasmodium reichenowi | reverse complement strand
TATTTGTTCATTACATATTATCTTATTCGCATTGAGTTTTGTTTTATTTATATCTTCATTTTTATGTTTTAATTTCTTTTTCTTTGTGCTCCATTATTATTTTTTTCTACCTCGCCTAAATTGCGTTGATATACAATGTTAAATTTAACAATTTCAAAGCTCTTGTTTTCTAGTGATGTCTATATTAAAAAAAAAATAATAAATAACATATTTATATATTATATAATTATATTACCATATATTATGTTTCAATATATATATATATTGTATTTATTTTAAAAAATAAACTATTTTGTAATATTATGCAAGTGAATGTATAGCTACAACCATCTTATGAAATAACAAAACTATGGACACATCGATATTACATACACTGACATCTATAGTTATTCATATAGATTACTTTTATATGTATATAATTATATATCGTATCTTATGAAATATAATAGTATACTAATAATAGTAAATCAATACATAAGAAAATGAATGAAATATAAACATATTCCTTTTTGTAAGACTTCATACTATTGTATTATAATTATATTCCTTACAATTTTCTCCATAGTATTTATAATATAATATATATATATGTATTTTTTTTTTTATTATATATTTCTTTATATAATATATTATTAGGCCAAAAAATTAACAATTGTTAATTAATTTTTCTTTTTAAATTATAAATTATGAATATATATTTTAGCAGTATAAATATACAAAATAGTCTCCTTAATAAGAAAAAATATATTATAATAATACTATAATAATAAGAACAAAACTAATTATTGAGGAAATTTTTTTACTGTTTTATTTATTATACAAAAAAAATTAAAATTTGTATATTTACAAAATATTTATAATCTATATATAGACATAATTATATTGAACATATATAAATTAACATATTTAAACGTATAAATAGTATAAATATATATATATATATATTTATATATATATAACACAATGTACATTTACGTTTTATTATAAAAAAAATATATTTTATGTTATATAAAATATATAAAAATTAATTTTTTTAAATAATGTAATTTAAAAATAATAAATATACAAAACAAACAAAATTATAATTCAATAAATAATATGAATTATATTTTTTAATTTTTAATTATGTAAACATTCTAGAATATTTAAACATATAATATAACATACAAAAAAAAACAAATAGATAAAGGAATGTATACAAAACCAAAAAAACAAAATAATAATAATAATAAGAAAAAATAATAACAATAAAATAAAATATATGTTCACATTAGTTGAACAAAATATTATATAAAAAAATATATGATTAATATTTCCATTTTTCATGTTTTATTCCATTTTTATTTTATATTTTATATATATTTTTTTTTTAATATATATATTTATTTTTATTCATCTAAAATTCTCTTCATATTTATGCATTTACGTGTTTTTCTGGACCATTTTGTATGAAATATCCCTTTCCATTTACGTTATTATCTCTTTCATTACAATGTAAAATTTATCGTTATATTGCGTTTCTCATAGACATTTCATCAACATTTCTTAATTGTTTTAGAACTGGTCTAGATATGGAATTTTCTTCATATTTTCTTTGAGATTTTTGAACTTCTGGAACATCATGTTCCTCAGATTTTAATGCATATTCTTTTAAAGCATTCAATTGCGATCCGGATATTCTTTTATTTTCATTATTATTTTCATTGTTATTATTATTATTATTATTTTCATTGTTATTATTATTATTATTATTATTTTCATTGTTATTATTATTATAATTATTATTATTTCCATTTTTAATATCATCTTTTTTCTCACAATTTTTACCATTATTTATATTTCTGATAGTACTTCCTTTTAATTTGTCTTCATATTTCTTTTTAACTGCATCTATGTAAATGGAAAAATCTTTAAATACATTGAATCTTTTTATTTTAAATGTTGGAGTAAGGTAATTCGTTGTGTCCCATTGTTTGGAAGTTATATATATATCATTAATAACATTGTATCTATTTAAATTAGTTTTTTTATAAATTTCCATCATTTTCCCCTTTACATAATCAATATAAATAGTCTCATTTAATGTTTCATCAATTAATTTTTCTGAATAATTTTTTTCAGTAACTCCAGTTTTCTCTAACATTTTATCATTCTTTAAACTTATAAATAGTAAATATTTATCCACAGATATAATACCCAATGGTCCATCCATAGAATCATCACCATAAGCGACACAAAAATTTACAAAAGGTATTTGAGAATATAAATTATTTATCATATCCGTTTCTATATATTCACCTTGAGATAATTTAACCAAACCCTTTGATCTATCTAAAAATGTTAAAGAACCATTTTCATTAATTTGTACAATATCTCCCGTTTTAAAATAACCATCATCGGTGAAGGCATTTTTGGTACATTCCTTTTCTAAAAAGTATCCACTAAACATAGAATCACTTTTAATTAATAATTCTCCTCTTGGTAACGTATCAGTTGCTTTATATGTTTCCCATGATCTTACTTTATATTTTGTACTAGGAGAAATAGGTACTCCCATACTTTCGGTGTTCTTATCATTTACATCTTGTATAAAACTAGGACCAGCAAGTTCTGTTAAACCATACCCCTGATAATATTTAACATTTAGTAAAACACTTAGCTCAGAAGCAATATCTGGACATAATTTTCCACCACCATTTATAATAGCACGTACATTTGGATTTATCTTATCTTTTATTTTACTTGATACAGATGTAATACCTTCAACAACTTTACTAATACCTCCATCATTATTACCTTTACGTAAATTTACAGCCTGTTTTGCTATAAATTTCTTGCAACGTGTTAAATTGTTTATTTCTGTCATAATATTTGTATACATTCTACTGAAAATTTTAGGTACCCCAAATATTATTTCACTATTAGAATTACATATATCTCTATTCAAATATTTAATATCTTTACTCCATATGTTAATTTTTATACCCAAAAATATACTCCCTAAAACTATAATTCTTTCATATACATGAGATACTGGTAAATAAGATAAATGTGTTTTTAGAGGATGTACTTTTAATAAATTATGATCGATTAATGGTACTACTCCATTATAGAAATTCTTATTGCTTAACATAACACCTTTGGGTTTCCCAGATGTTCCAGATGTATATACAATAGAGGCAATAAAATTAGGATCTTCCTTTTCAACTTTATAATTAATTATATCATTCTCTGTCATATTATCAAATACGATAATACTTAACCCAAGTGTCTTAGCTTTTTCTTTTAATGAATTAATCTTTTCTATTTTTTCATTATCACATTCTAAGGCACACAAACTAGCATCTTCTGTTTTATCAGATTTATTATATTTTGATTTATTACTACTTCTTCTTGAAGCACTATTTTTTTCTTCATTTTCTATGTTCATTTCACTACGTTTAGTTAGCCTATCTAGAATTATTAGCTTTTTCAAATATGGCAATTCATTTTTACGACATAACAATCCTTCAATTAAATCCAAATCTAAACATAACCATTCTAATTTTGAACTATTTAATATATCAATAATTATATCTATACTAAATTTCGACTGAATTACTAATGTTGTAACGCCACTCATCATACAAGCCAAATCAGTAATTAGCCAATTAGTTGAGTTATTACCATATAATCCTAATAATCGAAATTTTCCATTATTCATTTCTTCATTATATATTTTTTCTGGAATACCTGTACCTTCATATGTTTTCAAAGAATGACTAAAAGATAAAACCTTTTTGAAAAAATTTCCATATGTTATATAATTTTCGGGTTCTCCACATGAATTTTCAACTATTGCTAACTTATTATTATCTAATTTATATTTATCTAAAAATATTTTCATAAGATTATTATATTTATATATTGTATTTTTCAATTTATAATCATTTATACAGTATACGCACGATTCATCTTTATTTCTTGCACTTTTACATATCTCTGCGAAACTATTTTTTTTATTATCATCTTGTGTGCGACATGGTAACAGATAAACTACATATATAACAAACAAAAACAAACTTAATATAATATTCATTTTATTCTATAAAAACATTTAAAATGTAACACAAATTTATATATATATATATATTACAAGTATACTACAACTTAATGTTATATTTAATTTTTTATTATAAAATTAAAAATTAAAAAAAAAAAACTAAAATATAATATAATATAATATAATATAATATCCTTATTATTCATTATATTATATGACATAATATATTATTCCATATAGAAAATATATTTTCCATGTAATTTTTAAACAAATTCCCAATTTTGTATTTATATATATATATATATTTTATTATATCATCTCATTTTTTTATCTTTTATAAATTTGTGTAAATTTTATTTTATTTACATATTATTAATAAAAATGAAATTAATTAGAAAATTATATATTAAAAATAAATAATAATTTATAAATACTTGACATATATATATAAAGAAAAAGTATTCTAAAAAAATTAATTTTTCATTATATATATAATAAATTCAATTTCAATATTTATATATAATATATTAAATATATATTTTAGGTCTTATAATAAGACTTGTTCTGTGTTACCTGTTGCTTTTATAATATTTCTTTTTTCATCATATTTTTAATAATATTGTATATTTATTCTATAACTCTATGTATGTAGATTATAATACGTATATGTTTTAATGACGATTGTTTTTAACATTAAAAAAAAAAAAAAATTAAATTAATATATAAATAAAAAAAATTAAAACAAAATATAAATGATACCTTTTAAAACGTTTTTTCAAATATATTAAATTAAATTATTATATTTATATTATTTAATTTTCTTTTGCAACATACAATGAACTATTTATATATATATATATATATTTTTTTTTTTTATTTTACTTCTATATATAATGTATTTTTCTATTTATTAATTTATTGCATGTATATTTTGCAGATTCATTTTATAATGAACCACTTATTTTGTATATTTTATTTATTAATTTTATTTATTTTTTTTTTATTCTAACGATACTTATTTTAATATCTATGTTTTTCATTCTTTTTTAAAAAAACATTGGTTTATTTTAATTTTTTTTTTTTTTTTTTAGATATTTTATTTTAAAAATTATATTATTAAAACATATTGAAATATTATTTTATTATATTTTATATTATTATAAATATATTAATAATTAATTATATTATTTTTATATATTTAATATTTCTTTTTTTTTCTCTCTTTTTTTTTTTTTTTTTTTTCAAAGTATTTTTTGAATTATAATAATTTTTAAATTCTGTTCTGTACAGAAATATAAATAAATATACTTATATATAATATATTATTTTACCTTTTGTTTTATAGTTATTATTTTAAAAATAAAAATATATATATAATAGAAGGTTATTTAATTATATCTTTAAGTAATAGAACATTTTCATTATTAGAGTTATAATATTTTATGATTACAATTATAAATAAATAATTAATATATAGTAATATATTTTGTATTTTTAATACATCTATTACATAACCTAAAATAGTATTACAGTTTTATAATATACCAAAATTATATTTACACTATAAAAATATATATTTTTTTATTTCAACCGTATTTGGCTTTTTTTCGAAAAAAAAAAAAAAAAAAAAAAAAAAAAACATCTTTTTATATAATTGTTTTAGGGATATATTTTAAATATATAAAATATCTCCAAATATTATATATTTTTTTAATATAATATAAAACAAAACCTGGAATAATTGTTAAACTGATTTTACTTTTTTTTTTTTTGCAAGAAAATATTATCCCACAGAAATAACTGTTCACAATAATCTTAAACCTTTTTAAGTTATATCATTATTTACTCTTAATATATAATATAATAATACACGATACAATATATATATATATATATATTTACGTGTATATAATTTATATTCATTTTTATTTATAATAATATAATTCATATGAACCCTTTCATACTTCAATATACAAAATATTTTACTTTTCTCTATGACCTTTATAATCGCTATATAATATTAAAAATATATTATTACTACTAACATTAATCAAAATATAAAAATATATTTATCAAATATTTTTTATTTTTGTTGTGTAAAATAATGATTATTATTAATAAGATAAGCATATGATATATAATTAACCTTATTACCATAAGAATTATACTTTCCAACACCGTACATTTAGAAAAACTAAAAGAAAAAACTATGGAGTCGTCTCATTCATATAGTATTTTTTAAGATTATTATTTTAATATTCGTTAGGAAGATATTATTTTTCCTTCAATAAAATTAATATTATTTACACATTTCCATATAGATTTAGATAAAAATAAATAAAATAAAATTAAAATTAAAATTAATTACACTTACCATTTTATGCAACAAACAAATATATAAATATATTTATAACAAACAAATAAAAAGGTTTAGAAATATATTATTAACTCGCCAAAAAAAGTTATATAAAATAATGAAATTACACATAAACATCATGTCATAAAAATATAAAATCTACAAAGTATTCTAAATTTCATTCTTTTCCCAATTACATCAGTAGAATATAAATTATATATACGTGTTTCTAAATTTTCATTATAAATAATTGCCATAGTTTTCAGTAATAATTAATTAAAAATATATATTATTGTTCTTATTTGCTTTATTATATATATAATATAAGGAAATTAAATTTTCTATTACAATATATTGTTATTATTAATAACGAATTAATATCAAATTTTTTGCTATAAAATTTATATTACTATTATGTTTGTATTAAATATTATTTTATATCTATATATATATAATGTTCTAAATATATATATATATATAGTATTTAAAAAAAAAAAATAAAAAAAAAAAAAAAAAATTAAAATAATAATAAAAATTAAAATAATAATTTTAAATAAATACAACATTTCTATTTTAATTGCTTTATAATAAAACACAAATATTTATTACAATATGAAACATAGTAATTTCGAATTATTAAATTAAATCATATAAATCTATATATAACATGGATTTATTAAATATGATAATTATAATTCTTTCACTAAAATAAATTATATTTACTAGAATTTAAATTAAAATATTTATTATATTAATATATGGTAGAAATTACACAAACTAATATTAAAATTTTTTTTAAACATATGAATAAGCATTATTAGATAAAGTATAAATTAATTGTTCAAATTATATTTGATATTTTCTTTTTCATAATCCAAATCAAAAAGATTTCACAAAAAATATATATTTGTAGAATAATAAATTCATACAAATTAAAATATTAATACACACTTCATAGTAAAGGACTCTAATATGAATTAACTTACATTTATTATATGTAAAATATATATATATCATTTTAAATTTTCATAATAAAATAAATAATTATATATATATATAAAATAAATTAGTTGAGCTTTTATTATAGTGTATCATAACCTATTATCTCATTAAATAAAAATATGAAATGTTAAAATATACAAAAGATTATTATTTCTAAAATACAATATATAACTTTAATAACACATAACAAGAAATAAGTAAATTATATATATATATATATATATATATATATATATTTATATTGATATATTCAAAAAAATACCCACGTTGATATTTTTGTTTAATAGCTTATAATATTTTATTTTCTCATAAATTTTAAATATGTAATGTTATAATATTCATACATTTTTTTAGAAAATGTTTCAATAATTTTTTAAATAAAACATTTAATCCTTCTTTATTAACTCCAAGTGCATGTCCCCACAAATTAAGAAGATCTTGTCTGGGTGGACATTCTTTAAATGAATCTAGTACATCAAATAATTCCTGTCTTGTTAACTTATTTGATATATCATTATAATTTATGTTACTTATTGAACTATTAATTTCATTTTTCATATTACTTTTCTCAAGATCATTATTGGTACTATATCTATTCCCCTCTATTTTATTCATTACATATTAAATCATATACATTAGCTTTGATTTTATCCATATATTCTTTTTTATGTTTTAAATTCTTTTTCCTTTTTGACCCCTTATTATTTTTTTCTACTTCAACTAAATTTCGTTTATATATATTACAATTTTTAACAACTTCTAAGGTGCTATTCTCTAAAGAATTCTATATAAAATAAAATAAAATAAAATAATTTTATAACATATATACATATAATATAACATATATTTTATACTAAATTAATTTTATAAAACAAAATAATTCATACTATATAAATATATATTATCAACTTAAATTTAACCAAACATAATAAAATACAATGAAAAAATAAATATAAACACAGAAATTTAGATGATATATAAAATAATTTTCCTTTTTCCTTTTGATCAGCATGATACGGGGGAAAAATATTAAAAATTTTTTCATTCGTCATAGTAATATAACTTAATTATTTTTTTCTAATATATATAGAAGGAATATAGAAAAAATAAAACTCTTCATATATATTAGAAAATTAGAATAATTCAATTCATAAAGTCGTTATATATATTATAACTCATTAAAATATGAAAAATAAATAATCCAACAAAAAATATAATATATTCATATATATATATATATATATATATATATATATGTGTAGGTGCTTTATATGTTTTATGCACATTTTTCATTAAAACACAATATTTAATAATGGATATAAAAATTCATGTTTTTATATATTCAATTTATATTTTTATAATATTTATAAACATTAAATATATATATATATATATTAATTACATATACAATATTGATATTATTATATTAATATAATTAATATTACATTTTGATACACATATGAGTTATTACAAGAAAGAAATATATATTTATATTTCTTCATATTAATTAATAAGATTTTACATGGGTATAATGTATTAAATTCACTAAAGATATAATTCGTTTTTTACACACTTCTACTACATTTATCTATAATCATTTAAATCGATTTTTCTCAACTAAATAAAAAACCTTGCAACTCTTTCTTAAATTACTCTTATCTTAGTACTTTTAAAAAAATAGGTTTGTCATCATTTTCTATTTTTTCTTCTTGTTCATCTTACTAATTATTTCAAATTTTATTATTTTGAAATTTAAAATGGTCAATATGAACTGTTACACTATTATTCTTTTCTGCAGAATTTTATTTTTTTTATTCTATTATATTTTCCTATTACATATTTGATCCAATATTAAATTTAACAATATTCTATAAATAAATAAACAAATATATATATATATATATATATATATATTTATTTATTTATATTTACAATCCTACTATATGTTCCATATAAAATAAGGATATAGTTAATATTACAATAATTATAAAAGTAATATAAGAAATATATCTTGTTCTATTCACTATAAACTTTCCAAGTTATGAAAAATTATTCATTTTATAATTTCTATTGTAACTATTATAATTGTCATTTTAAAAACAAATATAATAAGTATACAAACTTCTTATTTCCTTAAAAATATAATGTCCCTATAAATTATTAAATATATTATTATAAAACCTATAATTAGTAAAATGAATATATAAATAATATATTCCTTTTAAACTTTCATAATATAGATAAATATATTATTTCATATAACAATTATAAATATATACAATTATCTTAATATAAATATAATATATATATATATATCTTTAACTGATTCATACGCAAACATAAATATAAAATTAAAATCTCATTTTTACACTGAAATACATAATAAAAAAATATATGTTAATACCCAATCATATTACACATTATGAAATATATCATTCATTTAAAATAGAAAATAAAAATATATATAATTTTCTAAATTTAAAATTACTTTTTTTTTTTTTTTTATTTACTATTTATTTAAATATATATATATATATATATATATATATATATATATATATATATATAATTTATTCAATTTTTATAATATATATTATTATAAATAAGACAAAACAGACAGGAAAATAAAATATATATATATATATTTTAATAATGTGATAAATATATGGATTATATGTTTGTATGGATGTGTAAAAAACTTTTACTTTTTATTAAATTTATTAGGAGTAAGACATATTAGCTTAATTATTTTATATCATATTTAATAAAGAAAAAATAACATATATTTATAATTTTTCTGATATTACAATTTCTTTTTTATTATTACATTCTTTTCTTCTTCCAAATATAAGTTTACTTTATTAAATTCTTTCATCTAAAATTATAAAATTTTTCAAATGTGATAAAATCAAATTTTTTTAACCATTACCATTTCAACAAAATTTATAACCAAACATAAGCACTCAAATTTGCTTTCATTTAATATATCTACAATTGTGTTTATAACCAAATAGAAGTTATATCTCTAATGCTCTATACTTATCGTAGTTTCCAAGACAATAATTATTAAATGAATAGGATAATAAACATAAAAAAAATTAATAATCTAATCTTTCTATTATTTTATTCTTCATTATATATATATATATATATATATATATTTTTTTAATATTTCTTTCATTAATATTTAAAGAATTACTAAATGATAATGCCTTTTGATACAAATTACCATATTCTGTGAAATTTTTTTCCTTAAGGCATGAGTACTCTATTAATATTACATTATTATTATTTCATTTATATTTTACCAAAAATTATTTTAATAAATATGTATAAACATATAAAAAAAATTTTCCTTTTATAAATTTCACAGTTCTTCCATGTATATTTGGTTATCTTTCTAAACTTTGATAAATAATCCTTATATGCAAAAACCATTTCTATTCTTTAAAAAAAAATATATATATATATATATATAATATATAAATAGGAAATTAAAAAAAACTTCAACAAAATGTTCATATTTTTCAACTCCAACACTAATAACATAAGAAAAAAAAAAAAATAATAATATATGCATAAATATATACTATTAATAACTATATTGTTATATATATTAAATAATAAAAGCACAGTATGTTATATTCCTTCTAAAATATACAAAAATATATATATATATAAATAAAATAAAATAAAATAAATAAGAGTTGCAACCTTTCTATTTATTATACTAATACATGATAATATAGAAAAATATATTCATTAATATCACGTACATATAACTGTTTATGTAAGAGATACATATTTTGTTTTAAAAAATATATGTAGACAAAACAATAAGTAATTATAAAAAAAATTAAATGTAATAATTATATAAAATAAGTGTTTATATATACACTTGATGAAAGAGTATTATATAATATAAACTTTAATTATTATTATACATATATATATATATATATATATATATATATATATATACACATATTTAAGGATAAAAATATTTTAAACAATCGGAAAAATTTTTGATATTTTTATTATTCCTATAAGAACGTAATATATAATACATATAAATTATTATAATACTTACCTATGCAACTATTATTTTTCTGTCCTCTTTCCTTTATTTATACATTATAATTTTAAAATTTATATTCCTTAATATATATATATATATATATATATAATGACTTTATACTGATTTTTCAAAATATTTAATA
>NW_017962320.1:0-3893 GCF_001601855.1 Plasmodium reichenowi | reverse complement strand
AAAAAAAAAAAAAAAAATAGAAAAAAAAAAAATTTAATACATAAGATAACATTTTCAAATTACAAACATATATACTATTATTAACAAAACAATTCGATCAGAAAAAAAAAGTAAATGATATAAAATACTATATAATATACACTTATATGAATTGACAAATTATTCCTGCTCTTGCCAGTAAGGAAATAACTCGCTAACAAGTTCAACGTATCTTTTTTTTGCATCTTCTCTATTTAAATTTTCTACAGATTTCCAAGCCTCATATTTTTTTTTATCAACAACTTTAAATCTACTTGGTTCCTTTATATTACAATTCCCTACGGTACCCTGCTTATAATATTTATACAAATTTAATTTAATATCGTTCGGCAAATTTACATTTTTAGGTACACTATTAATAAAGGAAACACTTTCTTCAAAGAGTTCTGACATTTTGAACTTTTATCGTTTGTTTTTTTGTTGAAGTTTACGATCTAAAAATAAAAATTATATATTAATAAATATTATATTATTTTAATGATATGTAATAAAATATATAAAAAAAAACATTCATATATTTTATATTTTATTTATTATCATATATATAAATAACATAGATTAAAAATATATACATAAAATTATGTGAGGAAAGTTTTATTTCAACAAAATTATATATATATATATATATATATATATATATATATATATAAGAAAAGACATAAAATAATACTATAGTTTCAATAGAAAATAATTTTAAATAGTTTACCTTATATAATTTTTTAATATATATGTTTTTTTAAAAAAATAAAAGCAAAAATGAAATGATTAAATAAAAGAATAATCTATTCAAAAAAAAAAAAAAAAAAATAATAAAATAAAAAAGAAAGTTTAATAAGTTTTTTTAAATTTATATTTTATATAAAATAGTTTTTAAATATAAAGTTTTGAATTTAAAAAACATTATTATTTATTTGGTTTTCATTAGAAACAAAATAATTTTATTAAAACATTTATAAATTATATATATATATATATAAACAATTTAAAGAAAGAAATATAAATCAAAAAAACAACAAAATATTTGTATTTTGTATATTGTATTTCTTTTCTTTTCTTTTTTTTTAATTACACTAAAACAACATTTTAAAAACCATTAATATGTACATATGGCAGATATAATATATTAAAAAAGGATATGTTAAAATAAAAATATAGTGAAAGATGAATTAAAATGTATTTTTTCTTACATTATAAATCAAGAATAATAAAAAATAATAAAAATAAAATTATAAAAATACTGCATGCATAATATTAGAATATTTATTTTGATTATATCAAAATTTGATTATGTTATATTTTGATTATATACATATTGTTATTATATTATATTATATTATATTTTGATATATTATATATAATATAATACATAAGAACATTATCCATAATTCATATGTTCTAATAGTATCACAATAAAATGTAGCTATTGATATATTTTATTAAAAAATTTTAACCATTTCTTTATTTTATATTCTCTATAATATAATTCTTCATGTTATTTAAATATATTTTTCTATAATTCTATTTATATATTGTAATGTTATAAATATGATGTCTATGATATTATAAGTACTATTATTAATATTATTTTAACAAAAGAAATGCATAAAAATAAAATAAAATAAAATAAAATAAAATTGTGCAATAACTTCTAATTATAGTAAAAAAGTAATTATTATGAGTCGAATATATAAAAATATATATTATATATATATATGCTACTATAGTTATATAAAATTTATTTTTCCAACAAATATATAAAAAGTTTGTTATATGTATTTTTTATATGTAATATTTATATATTTTTTTAAAATGACAAGAGGATAAATTTATTTTTTTTAAGATAAATAACATAATAGTATTTCTTTTGTATAATTATTTTATTATAACTTCATTTTATATAAACATTTTTTTTCTTTTTTTATTTTATAAATCTTTTTATGAAATTTTCACATGATATTAAAATAAAATAATATATCTAATTAAATTACATTTATTATAAAAATATTAATAAATATGTACATAATATATATATATATATATATATTTATTATTTTTTTTTTTTTATTGTTAAAAATATATTAAATATAAATTAATATTAAAATAAATATATTTATTTAAAAAAAATTAATAAATAATAAATTATATAATCATATTAATTTACAAATTATTCTGTAATCTTCCACATAGAAAACATTTCTGTAACTATTACAATAATTTTTTTTTTTTTTTTGTATCATATCTATTAAAACTTTTTATCTTATTTATAAGGGTGTTATTTTATTTTTAAGCATATTGAAAAAAACTTGGTTCTTTTATATTATAATTACCTTGATTACCTTGTTCATAATATTTATATATAAACTTAGTGTCAACTGTTAATGGACTATTATTATGTAATAAGTTGATATATTTAACAGAATCATCAAACAAATCTACCATTTTGTACTAATAGGTTTATTTTAAAATTAAAAGATAAATCTATTAAATATATATATATATATATATATATATATATTCAAAACGAATTACATTTAACGATTAAATGTTATTTTTCCAAATGAAAATTTGTTATTTATTTATAAAATTGATAACCAAATTTTTAAATATCTAAGAAAAATATATTTATTATAAAGTTACAGTTTTGTTATATAAAATAAAAATAAATAATAATTACATAAAATTTTTATACACACCCTTTATTGTTAAATTTTATTATATATCTAGGTATATATGTGAAGACAAAAGTATTAATATAATTAATACTTCTTTCGGAACATATATATATTATGATATAATTATAAATAAAAATATAATAATATTATATCCTTCAAATTATTTTCATTAATGACAAAATATATATTATAATATAAGATTTTAATAAAGAATTATTATTATAATTATTAATATTATATATATATATATATACGATTTATTATATTATATTATATTTTATATTTCCCTATACGAATTTTAAAATTCAATGTAATAATAATATTTTATTACTTAATTCTATATATTATATAGTAATAGTTATAAAATATTCTATACATAATAACCACAATTTAATAAATTGTATAAATTTATATATAATTAAATTTTTAAAAAATTGTATTACATTGGCTAAAAAATATATATGTATTATGTTTTTTATTCTGTAATATATAGAACATTCATATATATATATATATATATATATATATATATATATATATATATATATATTAATATAATTTTCTTAAAATAACTAATTCATTAATATATAGTTTTTTTTTTCTTTTATCATATAATTATACCTTTAAATGAAATATTTAAGAACAATATTTATTCTTTATTATTTTTATATACCTTATTGGACAATATATATATTAAATATATCCAAGGTGTAAATCAATCAATTATATATTGTTATATAATTTTTTACTATTATTTTTGATTATATCTTCTTAAATTATAAATTCCTAGAATACACATATGAAATAATATTTAATTGTATGCATATTATTATATATAATAAAATCTAAAAATAATTTTATGACAAAAACCATTATAAGTAATAATGTATATGTGTTCCTAATATTATATATATATATATATATTTCTTATAAACCTTATAAATATAAATATATTTTTCTTATTTTATTTTTTTTAAATAAAATTATTACTATATATAACCCATTCATAAATACACAATTAGTCCATAAACTTCATAAAGAATTAACAAATTGAAATTTTAATGTACCCATAGAATTATTAATTTATAAAATAAAACTATCTATAATTTATTTCTAATAGTCTAACAATAAGTATTGCTTTAATATAAAAACAATATATTATATGACTTAATTTATGCTATT
>NW_017962319.1:0-16406 GCF_001601855.1 Plasmodium reichenowi | reverse complement strand
ATATATTAATATAATTTTCTTAAAATAACTAATTCATTAATATATAGTTTTTTTTTTCTTTTATCATATAATTATACCTTTAAATGAAATATTTAAGAACAATATTTATTCTTTATTATTTTTATATACCTTATTGGACAATATATATATTAAATATATCCAAGGTGTAAATCAATCAATTATATATTGTTATATAATTTTTTACTATTATTTTTGATTATATCTTCTTAAATTATAAATTCCTAGAATACACATATGAAATAATATTTAATTGTATGCATATTATTATATATAATAAAATCTAAAAATAATTTTATGACAAAAACCATTATAAGTAATAATGTATATGTGTTCCTAATATTATATATATATATATATATTTCTTATAAACCTTATAAATATAAATATATTTTTCTTATTTTATTTTTTTTAAATAAAATTATTACTATATATAACCCATTCATAAATACACAATTAGTCCATAAACTTCATAAAGAATTAACAAATTGAAATTTTAATGTACCCATAGAATTATTAATTTATAAAATAAAACTATCTATAATTTATTTCTAATAGTCTAACAATAAGTATTGCTTTAATATAAAAACAATATATTATATGACTTAATTTATGCTATTTTATTTACATTATATATTTATATGTATGTTTCCTTATTTTCTTTTTTTCTTACTTTTTCTTTTTTTTTTTTTTTTTACTCATATATACAATTATCATTTAAGAAGATACAACTGTTTATAGAAATATTATCGCTCTTTTTTTTTTTTTTTTTACTCATATATACAATTATCATTTAAGAAGATACAACTTTTTATAGAAATATTATCGCTCTTTTTTTTTTTTTTTTAAATTGTTTATTACATATATCAACATGTATTATTGTTTGTATTTATTAATATATTTAATATCCTATGGTTTATTAATACAATATAATATAATATAATATAATATAATTTTTATTATATCCTTACAAAACCTAAGCACACACTTAATTTATGATAAATATTAAAACACTAAATGTACTATTCCATTATATATATTTAATAAATAAAAAATATTGTACAGTGTAACATATGTGAATATAGTATATATGTATAATTTACAATATTGAAAAATACTATAACTTATAATATGTTATTATATTTATAATTCCTCTTATTTTAATTTATCCCTTATGATAAATATTAATATCTTTTCTTTTTTAATTATATAATATAATAATTTTGTAAAAAACAAATTTTTTTTAATGATTTTAAATATATATATATTGAAGTTCATATGAGTAAAATATTAGATACCTTATAGTGAAACGTGTAACATATAATATCGTTTAGCACAAAAAATGAAAAGAATTAAATTAATAATATATATGTTTTTAATTATGTTTTATTAATATGTTTATACTAATAAAATTAAGTCGAATATTACATATTATGGTATTAAAGGTTTCTTGTTAAATGTTTTATTATATCAATGATACAAAGTTTTATTCAACAATGGGTATTATATATATATATATATATAAGATGTAATGTGATATAATCCTTATGTTATAAACCTTTAACAACTATTGTCCTATACATTTTTATGCTGTTTAAAATGAACAAGAAATTGTTTATTACTATATTATTAGGCACTGTCAATACATATAAGGAAGAATTTCAATTATAATTTCTTATATGATATAAAATTAAATTTTAGTACAAATTAAAAATGTAGAATATATTAATTTAGTATAATATTATTTTCTTTTTATTTTTCTATTTTTTCTTGTCGTTCACATAAGACTCGTTGATATATTGAACTAATTTTATTACAAATATTTCATCAAATAATATAAGTTATATATAATTTATATTTTCACAATATATGATAAATCATATTAAAAAAAATACACTTATATTAACAATTTTTAGTTATTTACATATTAAAAAAACAAATATATATTATATGCACAAACTAAAAATTCATAAAATATACAAAAAGTTAAATAAAATAACAAAAGACATATATATATATATATATATATATATATATAGAGAGAGAGAGAGAGAGAGTGTTTGTGAGTGTTTGGGGTATAGATAGAATATACTGTTTGACAGCATTTTATATAACAATTCCTCATTTTTTACAAATTTTAAATATTTTATTATTAAAAATAAATAAACAAAAATCATGATATATATGTAAAATAAATTATTCACTATTATTTTTTCTCATATAATATTATTTTTTCGTCTTTTTTTTTTTTTATATTTAATAAGGTTTATTCTCAAAAAGTGCACATGATAAATATATCACATTAATTCATTATAATATTGTTATAAAATAAGAGATAAAACAATGTATTTTTATTTCAACTCAATTTAATTTCTTATATTTTCCACTTTTATACACATTATATGGCACTCAATTATTTTGTTCCTTTTCTTGCGTTAGATTTGTAGCTCTTAATTTAACTTTTTTATTTTCAGTGATTTCTTCCATTTTTTCCAATTTGTTTTCAGGATACATTCGTTTTGACTTGTGTAAATTATTATGTTCACTGTTGGGAAATGTTTCTTTAGAATTTTTTCCATCCTTTTTTTCAACAATTTTATCATTAATACTACTTGATCTAGTAGTTCCTTTTAATTTATTTTTATATATTTCTTTAACCTCATCAATGAAGAATGCATACTCTTTAAATACATTGAATCTTTTTACCTTAAATGTTGGAGTAAGGTAATTATTCGTGTCCCATGTTTTTGAAGTTATAAATATGTGATTAATAATATTATATCTATTTAAATTTGTTTCTTTATAAACTTCTAACATTTTTTCTTTAACATAATCAACAAAAATATTTTTATTTATGTTATCGTCAGTTAGTTTATCCACATAATTGTTCTCGCTAACACCACATTGTTCTAACATATTATCATCTTTTAAACTTTTGAAAAATAAACTTTTATCTACGGAAATAATGGCCAGTGGACCATCCATTGAATCATCACCATAAACAACACAACTGTTTATAAAAGAAATCTGTGAATATAGATTATTCAATAAATCCGTTTCTATATATTCTCCTTGAGATAATTTAACCAAACCCTTTGATCTATCCAAAAATGTTAAAGAACCATTCTTATTAATTTGAACCACATCCCCTGTTATAAAATAATCATCGTGAGTAAAACATCTTTTTGTATCTTCCTTTTCTAAAAAATATCCTTTAAATATAGAATCACTTTTAATTAATAATTCTCCTTTTGGTAAAGTGTCCGTAGCTTTATATTTTTCCCATGATCTTACTTTATATTTTGTACTAGGAGAAATAGGTCCTCCTATAGATTCAAAATCGGAATCTCCTTCATTGGTACCAAAAATAGCACCTGCAGTTTCGGTTAATCCATAACCTTGACAATAATTGATGTTTAATAAAGTACATAATTCCTTGGCAACATCTCCTGATAACTTTCCACCACCATTTAATATAATTTCTAAATTTGGATTTATTTTCTCTTTTATTTTATGCGATACATGAAAAATACTTTCAAGAAATTTATCTAACCATCCATTTTTATTAGATTTACGTAGGGATATTACTTTTTTTACAATGCTTCTTTTAATAGGTGGTAAATTATTAATTTCTGTCATAATATTAGTATAAATTCTACTAAAAACCTTAGGTACTCCTCCCATTATAAAATCTTTTGAATTAAATATATCTTTGGAAAAATAACTTAGATCCTTACTCCATATATTTAGTGTTCCACCAAACAATATAATACAATACGAAAACGTTCTTTCATATACATGTGATATTGGTAAATACGATAAATGATATTGAAAACTATATCTTTCTCTTATACTATGATTGAATAAGGAATATAATTCATTAAATAAATTTTTATTGCTCAACATAACACCTTTGGGTTTCCCAGATGTTCCAGATGTATATACAATAGAGGCAATAAAATTAGGATCCTCATTTATAATATTAAATTTTGTATTTTCACTATTTGTCATATCATCAAACAGTAATATTTTTTCCACATAATTATGAAATTTTTCTTTTAAAGCATTAAACATTTGTAATTTTATTTTATCACATTCACTTGGACTCAACCTTATATCCTCCGATATTTTCGATAATTCACTTCCTTTTTCATTATATAAATTCCCGTTCGTTTTTAAATTACACTTTTTTTTTTCCTTTTCATTATTTGAATTTATTATACCTTGTTTAGCTATAGTATCTAAAATTATAAGATTTTTCAAGTGTGGTAATTCATTTCTACGCGCCATTAAACCTTCAACTAAATCTAAATCTAAACATAACCATTCCAATTTTGTTTCATTTAATATACCTACAATTACATCTATACTAAATTTCGAATGCATCACTAAAGTAGTAACTCCACTAATCATAGCCCCCAAATCGGCAACTAGCCAATTTATAGAATTACTACCATATAAACCTAATAACTTAAATTTACCATTATTCATTTCTTCGTTATATGTTTTTTCTGGAATATTAAAGACCTCATGTTTATTCAAAGAATTACTGAACGATAATATTTTTTTAAAAAAATTTCCATAAGTCATATAATTTTGAGGTTCCCCACATTCATGTTCTATTAAGGCTATTTTATTATTATTTAAAGTATGTTTTTCAAAAAACATCCTCACTATATGTTTATAAACATATTTTGAATTTTTCCTTTTATGATCCTTCATGCAGTATACGCTCGATTCATTTTCATTGGCTGGCTTTTCACAAATTTCGGCATATCCTTCATATTCACTCGTAATTTGGCTAAAATTCGGTCTTATATAAATTAGACAAATAACAAAAATATATATATTAATAACGATACACATTTAAAAATAATACTTGGATGAATATTAAGGAGTGAAAAAATATATATATATACATATATATATGAAGAGAACAAAATAAATTTAATAATTAATGTTTATTCTAAATAAATACATATATATATATATATATATATATATATATTATAAACCAAATATTCTTATATAACCAATATACTATTATTATTATTATATATTATTCTTATATATATTCTGAATACACTAACAATATGAAGGTAAAATAATTTATCATAAGGAATATTTACTCCAAATGTATAAAAAAAAAAAAAAAAAAAAACATATCTTAAATGTTCACGTCAAATTTATGTGTTTTTTTATTTGATTTACAACTTAATATATTCCATGATATATACTTATATATATGTATTTTTTTTCTTTTTTTTTTTATGTTTTCTATATATTGTTTATATAATACTATATTTATAATATAGTTTTTATAAAAAAAAATTAAAGCTTTAACTGAACAATTATTATAATTATTATATATATTCCCTTTATACTTTCTTGGTTCAAAAAAAAAAATTTATTTTTATAAGGCAACACAATCACAATTTTATAATGAATAAGTAATTATATTTTTCATAACATAAATATATATATATATATATATATAATATATTCGAAACAATTCTATAAAATCAATATAATTATATTAATAATATATCTCTTTTTTAAAATATGAAATATATTGTTATATAATAATAATTTCAAAATTCTGATCTTAATAAATATATATTCATATATAGAAATATGAATATTTACATTTTTTATATAATTATATCTAAAAAAAAGTCATATATAATAATATATGTATTTATATTGCTTAATATTGTATGAAAAAATAATTTCATTATTATAAAATTAATTTGTATTTTTTATACTTTTTCTTCATTATATTGTATACAAAATAAATATATAATATATTATATATTTATTAAATATTTTAATTTTTAAAAGAAATTATTTCTTGTTGTATTATTTTAATATACATAAAACCTCTTTTTAGAGCATTAACATTATAAAAAAAAAAAAAAAAAGAAAGAAAAAAAGAAACATGCAATCAAAAAAAAATGATTCTATTTGGTTCTCAAAATTTTTAAATACATAATAAATTTTCTGAATATATTTTAAAAAATAAATATATTTATTCATTTATATATTTATATAAGGAATCAAATATAACTAATTAATAAACGGAAAAAAAAAAAAAATTTGCAGATTTAATATCTCAATAAAAATCTAAAAATTATTCTTAATTTAAAAAAAAAAAAAAAACCTCATGAAATAACCCAAATATATATTGTCTTATACCATAATAATATTAATAATATTTTATAAACATTTTGGTAAAAATTAAGAATAAACTGAATATATGTAAATGTTATGATAAAAAATTATATTCTTTTTTTATTTTATTTTTCAATTTTTAATATTAATATTTGTAAAAAAAAGAAAAAATTAAATATTAAAATAAATAATATATTTATTTATATGAGGTTCAAATTATTTTATTAAGCATTTAATTTGTATATTTTGTCATAGTATTAATTGTCACGTTATTCTTCTACATTATATGTATATATATATATATATATATATATATTATAAATACCCAACAATTTCACTCATTTTTATTATATACATTTATTATTTCTTTATAATTAAAATAAATAAAATTAATTTATTGCTATTATTAAAATTTTAATAATATAAAATGTATTAATATATTTAAAAACAATATATAAAAAATATTTTTATAATTCAAATCAATGGTTTTCATATTCTTAATAATATGAATATATATATATATATATATATATATATTTTGTAATTAATTACCATATATATAAATATATATTAATAATGAACTGCTATTAAAAAAAAGATACATTTAATATAAAGTAAATTATATAATATATATAATAATTAAAAAAAAAAAAAAAATTAAATAATAATAAAACATATTAATAAATAATTAATTAATGTGTATTAAATTTTCTCTTTCTTGAACTTCTGAAAGCCAAGAAATTATTTTTTTTAAAACTTCCTCATTTCCAGGTTCCATAACAATCACATGATCCACGTTATCTATACTAAGTAATTCTTTATTATTATTATAGAGTCTATCAAAAAAAGAGACTGTGTCACCATAATAACACACGCAATCTTTTAATGAATGAATAATATATACAGATATATCTTCAGGTATATCATTTATATTGTCACTTAAATTCTGCATTCCTCTTAATAACTCATAGGCAAGTTTAAATGTCATACCTTTATCAAAACGAACTTTATCAAGAAAATGTATATCATTAACATAGGAATTATTTGGAAACCTTATTTTATTCATGAAGGGTAATCTCCATAACGTAAATAAACATGAGACCATTTTTATTAATGGTTTAAAAAAATAATTAAATTGACGTGAATCTATTGATCCAAGTGCATTAACTGAAATCATTGGTGACAATGATATACATCCTTTTATATTCAATCGTTTTTGCAGTTCTTTTGATTTACCTAATATTTCTAAAGCACGTAAAACTATATTCCCACCCATAGAAAATCCAATTAAATATATAGGAGGTATCGTAATATTTACATTTTGTTCATCATCTTCTATATTCGTATTAACTTCTTCATCCTCGATGGATAATGAACTATTAATTAACATTACATATTGTAATAAATCATATACAAAATCATCAAAATTGTTTACATGATGTTTCAAATCATTATAACCATCAGATTCTCCATGACCTTGCATATCTAGGCCATATACAGAATAACCATTTTTATTAAATTCTTCTATCCAGCTATCCTTATATATATAATAATTATCACTATCATTTAACACAGCTTCATGGTTGCTTATAATATTTATATTATGCCTTAAAAATCCGAGTCTTGCGTGAGAATATAAACCATGAACTAATATAATAATACCTATAGCATTCTTAACTATCCAAGAATAATTTCTTAATAACAAACCGTCCTTATTATAAAATGAATCATGCTTTGGTCCACCATCTATATAATTGCATAATTTACTTTCTTCATAAAAACTTTCATTCTCAACCATTATAAAAATATATATAAACTTAAATATATATATATATATATATATATATATTTAAATTTTTAATATAAAATAAACTATAAATTAAAAAAAAAATTTAAATAAAGGTAAATATTATTTAATTATAAAAATGTATAATATTATATATAGACGAATTCCACATACATTTAATAATATTACTACAATATAAATTACTTAATTAAGACAAACAATCGTACACAACATACTTATTTTTACAGTATTATAAAAATTATATACAAAAATATTTGGTATATATGATAATATTAAATTTTTATTTTGGTTTCTTCTTTAAAATAATAAAATATAAATGATTAATTGTTTATATATATAATACGCATTAATATTTTAGTAATCTATACAAAAATAATATTTCTTATTAGTAAAACGCAAAAGACTTTGAAAACAATTAAAATATAAATATTACTTTCCTATATATTTTAGAATTCATCATTATATATATATATATATATATTTTTTTTTTTTTTTTTTTTTATATTCATATTAAATAAAATTTCGATATAAAAAAAAAATAAAAATATTCAATATATATATGTATGTATTTTATATTTATATGTTGCATTAAATGTTCCTTATAATATGAAAAAGATATAAAAAAAATTAAAGAAATACAATTTTTTTATAAAATAATATTAATGAAAAATATAATAATTATATATATATATATATATATATATGATATTTTATTGTCAAAAAAACAAAATATATATATTTTGAATAATAATTAATTACTTTTAATTATTAAAAAAAAATTATTTTTAAAAAATATAAATCTGAACCTAATTCAACAACCTCTTTAAGAATTATTTATTTTTCATCATGTACATCATATAAATATTTTTCATAATTGCATGTAAAGCTTATAATAAATCATAATGCTAAAATAAATATATTTTTTTTTTTATAATTATCTATATAAGATAAATATAGTTCTAAAAATATTTACAACATTGGTAAAATTTATACTTAAAATATAAGCAAGATATATGATGAATAACATTATTTTAATTTTATTTTTTATTTTATTTTTTTTTTTTCATCCAATATATGTTTCACACCTTGTTAATTTTATATTATAATAAATAATAGGAAGATTAAATTTCCTTTATGTCCTTTTTTTAGTTCTTATTTATTTTATTTTTATTTTTTCTAAAATTATATTTTTCATTAATATTTAATAAATTTTTTTTTTAAATTATCAACATATATATATATATATATATATATATATATATATATATTAATTCATATATATATATTTTTTTTATTATTGCATCCAAATTTAATTTTAAAAAAAAATATTTTATTATTTTTGAATAATATAAAAAACATTATAAATAACATAATATTGTTTAATTTTAACAATATTATGAACTATTTTTTATAATTTATGAGTAAAAAATAATACTTTATATATAATATTATATATATATTTTTTCATATATTACACAAACAAAAGTAAAATGTTCTAAAATCTTTAGTATATTTTCTGCTGCACGTACATTTTTTTTAAAACAAAAATGTGCCTCAAAGTAATAATGAAGACAACAAATAAATATATATATATATATTATATATATATATATATATATATAACTTTAATGGCATTTTAAATATTGCTCTTTTATTTCATATAATTTGTAAAAGTATTCTTTAAAAATTTAATAAAAAAATTAAACATATTTAACAAACAAGTTCATCATTATTTTGTTCACACACTATTTTTATTTTTAATGTATAATTAAAACATTATTTAATAAAAAAAAAAACATAAAATAATAATAAAAATGTGATATTACTCTATATTGTATTTTACTGAAAACATAAAAACGTAAAAAAAAAAAAATTTTTACCTTATCCTAATTTGTTCTTTTTTTACTTTATTTACAATTTCATTCTTATATATTTGTTTGTTTCTTTCTAATTCTCGTATTATATTTTGTACTTGTCTTGGTAACCCATTTTTTTTGTTAACAATATTTCCCCATGATTTTCTTAAAATTGTCTGCGTACATTTTTACTTTAATTTTGTGCATTATGTTGTTCACATTTTTATGCAATTTGTTTTACAATTTTTTTTCTTTATTTTCTTTTTTTTTCTTCTTTTTATTTTTATTTTCTACAGTTTCCAATATTTCCTTTTAATTTATTTTCATATATTTGCTTAATTTCATTTATGAAAAAAGCGTAATTCTTAAAGATGTCAAATCGTTTAACCTTCAAGGTAGGTGTGAGATAATTATATGTATCCCACATTTTGGATGTTAAATATATATGATTAATAACATTGTATCTATTTAAACTAGTTTTTTTATAAAGTTCCATCATTTTTGCTTTTACATAATCAATGAAAATGTTTTGATTTATGTTATCGTCAGTTAGTTTATCCACATAATTGTTCTCGCTAACACCACATTGTTCTAACATATTATCATCTTTTAAACTTTTGAAAAATAAACTTTTATCTAAGGAAATAATGGCTAGTGGACCATCCATTGAATCATCACCATAAACAACACAATTGTTTATAAAAGAAATCTGTGAATATAGATTATTCAATAAATCCGTTTCTATATATTCTCCTTGTGATAATTTAACTAATCCTTTTGATCTATCCAAAAATGTTAAAGAACCATCTTTATTAATTTGCACCACATCTCCTGTAACAAAATAACCATCATGGGTAAAACACTTTTTTGTAAATTCTTTTTCTAAAAAGTAGCCACTAAACATAGCATTACACTTAATTAACAATTCTCCTTTTGGTAAAGAATCAGAAGCTTTATATGTTTCCCATGTCCTTACTTTATATCTTATGGATGGACAAATCGGTCCTCCCATTCCTTCAGAATTAGTATCTATTACACGTTGTGCAAATATAGGACCTGTAAATTCTGTTAAACCATAACCTTGATAATATTTAATATCTAACAAAATACGTAACTCATCAGCAATTTTTGCTGATAATTTTCCACCACCATTTAATATAACTTCTAAATTGGGGTTGACCTTCTCTCTAATTTTACTCGAAACTTTCGTAACCTTTTCGAGACCTTTACTAAAACATCCATTCTTAAATGTTCTACGAAAAGATAAAACACCTTTTACAATGCATTTCTTACATAGAGGTAAATTATCTAATTGTGTCATAATATTTGTATATATTCTACAAAAAACTTTCGGTACTCCTCCTAGCACCGCATCCTTTGAATTAAATATATCTTTCGAAAAAACATTAAGATCCTTACTCCATATATTTACTCTTCCAGTACACATAAAGATAAGATAAACAAACATTCTGGCATATACATGAGATATTGGTAAATAACATAAATGTTTCTGTAAACTAAACTTTCTTAATACATCATGATCAGAAGTAGTTACTACTCCATAATAAAAATTTTTATTGCTTAACATAACACCTTTGGGCTTTCCAGATGTCCCAGAGGTATATACAATAGAAGTAATAAAATCAGGACTTTCATTTTTAATATTAAAATCTGCTGTTTCATACTTTGTCATATCATCAAAAGATATAATATTTAATCCAATCATATTCCCTTTTTCTTTTAAACCTTTAACTATTTCTAGTTTTTCATTATCACATTCAAATTCATCTATAGTAATATCTTCCGCGTTATCCTCTATATTACTTTTTTTTTTTTTGGCTTTCTTAAATGAACTCTTATTTATTTTTATATTATTTTCATTTTCCCCTTTTGTATTTATTTCTTTAGGTTTGACTAATGTATCTAAAATTATAAAAGTTTTCAAGTGTGGTAATTCATTTTTATGTGCCATTAAACCTTCAACCAAATCTATATCTAAACATAACCATTCTAATTTTGTTTCATTTAATATATCAACAATTACATCTATACTAAATTTCGAATGCATCACTAAAGTAGTAACACCACTAAGCATAGCACCCAAATCAGCAACTAGCCAATTTATAGAATTACTACCATATAAACCTAATAATTTAAATTTTCCATTATTCATTTCTTCGTTATATATTTTTTCTGGAATATTACTTCCATCATATTTATTCAAAGAATTACTAAACGATAATACTTTTCTTAAAAACATACCATATGTCATATAATAGTGGGGTACACCACTAGCATGTTCTACTAAAGCTATTTTGTAATTACTTAAGGTAAATTTTTCAAAAAATATTTTCATAATATGATTATAAGCATATTTTAAATTTTTCTTCTTATGATCCTTTACACAATATACACTGGACTCATCTTTATTTTCTGATTCTTCAAAAATTTCGGAGTATCCTTTATTTAAATTACTAAAATACGAAAAACACGTTACCATATTAAATAAACTAAAAAATAAGCTAAATATAGCATATAAAAAGTTCATTTCAAAGCATATGTACACTTATATTCAAATATAATATATAATATCTAAATATATATGTAAACTTAAATAAACAAATAAATAAATAAATATATATATATATATATATTATTAATACAGAAATTAAAGTCTAATATATTAAAAAAATATATATATTCTGACAAATATATACTATTCTTTTAATTATGTGTACAATATTTTTATATAGAACATTCTCAATCTTATGATATATACATATATATATATATATATATATATATATATATATATATATATATATATATAATTAGTCATTTATTTATATTATGATTAGCTAATATATTTATTCAACTTATGGAAAAAAAAAACAATTTATTTTTTCATACGTATTTTTTACGGTTTCATAAAGGCAATTAGGTGCAAAATAAAAATTTAATAATATACTAATTTTTTTTTTTTATTTATTTAAAATTATTTATTTATTTTATATTTTATCTTGATTTTCTTATTATAAACTTTAATGAATATATTACATTCATGTGGGTAATTCATAATATAGTAATAATATAAATAAGTATGGTTTATAATATATAAAATAAAATAATTTATAATTTTATAATAATTTGATACACTAATAAATTTCCTTATTTTTTAATTCTTTTATATCTAATATATTATAAAACAATAATCTGAACATCTTATGACTGGAAGAATATTTTCACTTAAATATATTATTATTATATCATGTTATTATTTTTAAAACATAAATGTGTATGTATATATAATATAATAATTTTTTAATAAAAGGTTATATTATTTTATATATTTCATTATTTTACTTTGTTCTTTTATTTTATTATATTTATTTCTTATAACAAATATATTATGTTTGTTTAAATAATATATATTTAATACATAAAACACCTCGTTTCATAAATTTATCGCATTAAACGCTAAAACCTGAAACTTAAAAAAAAAAAAAAAAAAAAAATTCAATTTTTATTTTTTAACTTTCTCATATCTTTTATACGTGTTACGCATAAATAACAAAAAAAAGGTGGTTAATTTTTTAAAACATTTATATTTCGTCAAATATTTAACCGGAAATAAATATTTCCTTATATTATATATATATATATGTTTGTTTAAAATTAATTCAATTTTTTTTGTTCGCAATATTGCATATTTTCTCCTTTTTTTATAAAAATAATAAAGAATATAAATACTTTTTTTTTATGAAGTATTTAATATATTATAATAAAATTATGTAAATGTCAGAATTTCATATATAATAAAAAATTATTCAGCAAAATAAATTTTTTTTTTAAAGGAAACAGTTATCCTTTAAAACATTTGCAATAAATCTTAATATTCTCAGTAAATGCTATTTTTTTTTTTTTTTTTTTTTTTTTTTATGATTATATAAATATATATAAGAAAAATTATTAAAAATAAAATGTGATATAGTATTATTCATAATTATTAAATAAATATATACAAATGTGATCTTATATAAAAAATTAATAAATTTAAGAACAAAAAAAAAAATATATTAATTTTAACCGATTTTGAAAAAAAGGTATTCATAATATATATATATATATATATTCTATCCATAACAGTATTCTCATCAATATACTTTTAGATATATATTTTTAACATTCAATTTTTTGATTATTTATTTTAATTGTTCTTTTATTGTTCTGTTTATCTACTCATTAATATTATTCAGGTTAACTTATTTTAGGTGGATTAATAATTTTTCTCATAAAACATTTTTTTTTTTTTATTATGATTTATATATAATTCCTTTTTTAATTAAAATTTTTTTTTTTTTTTTTTTAAATAATAAATATGTTTTTTTTTTTTTAATTTCATAACTATAATAAATAATATATGATATTTCTTCTATATCATTAGTGGTGCATCAAATATTATGTTTACAAATTTCTTAATATATAGTAAAAGTCTAAATGTAGCATTTATTTTAAACTTAATTATATGTGCTATTTGTATTTATCATCGTATCCATATAATAATATTTATTTATATATTATTTACATAACCAACAGTATTATATATAAAACATTCATATAATAAATGAATTCATAGTAAAAATAACGGAATAAAAATAAAAGAAAAGTTTTTTTTCCAGTTCCTATATTATTTACAACTAATAAATAATTCCTACATTTATTTTATTTTTTATTTTTTTCTTATTAATATTTTTTATTATTTATATAAATATATGACCTAATATTCTATGTACACAAATTATTTACCCTTATGAAAATAATTTTAATTCTATTTCTAAAATGTAATAATAATTAATTTAGATAAAGTTTATACCAGGAAAAGTGTAATTGTAAAAATAATTATATTCTAATATAAAAGGAAAAGGTATATTATTTCATATTTACCATTTAAATTATTTACAAATAATATTATAGTATGTTATATAATATATATATATATATATAAGGTGATTTATTAATTAATTATTTATGTTTTGTTGTGGTTTTTAATATATTTTCATTTTTTTTTTTTTACGATGTTTAATTCATAACTTTATTTTAGTAGAAATATCATATTTTAATATAATTATACATTCTTTACTACATAATATATATATATATATATATATATATATATGAACAAAATAAATTGCGTAAAGATTTAAACAATAAAATGTATAAGGAAAGAAATACAAATCTTCTAAATCGTCATCTAACTCTTTTTCATGGAAAAACAAATAAAGAATGTTTAAAGCTGACTTAGTGTATTCTTAGTCTTATGAGATGGTTTAAAATAATTTATATATAAATTATATTATTATAAAATAAATTAAAAATATGACTAAAAATATAAAGTTCTTATCGTACACATTTTTTATTTGTTTTATATGTATGTAAATAAATTAATAAATGTATCAAAAACACATCTCTTAGAATTAATTTTAAAATATTTATATTATGATTAGAAAAATAAGAATTATATAAACCGAAACTACAATATATAAATATATATATATATATATATATACTCCATTAATGCTATTCATATATTAGAGTAACAAAATTAATAGAACAAAAATTAAATTATACACAAAGTGTAAAAAGAACATAATAATCAAAATGTATTTTTCAACGATTATTTAATATTTACACACTATAAAATATATATATATATATATATAATAATAATTATAATTTTAAATTATTCACAAAATCACTAGTGTAAGAACATATAACTATTTATATTCATATAAGTTTATTGTACACATTCATATATAAAATATATATGTTCAAGTAATATCATTTTTAAATATTTAAAGAAATATGTACTGATATTTATTTATTTGTTTATTTATTTGTTCATTTATTTTTATTTATTTATTTATTTATTTATTTATTTATTATTAATTTTTTTTTTTTTCCCCTCTTTTTTCAAAATGATAAATATCTTAATATTGAATAATAGAATATATGAGAAAAACATATTATATACATGTGCAAATTTTTTAATTTAAATATTATAAACAAGTACACATTAAATTTATAATATTTATACATGTCATATTTCCCATATCTTATTAAATAGTTTTATAACTACAGATTAATATTATAAATTTATTCTTAAACATTTTTTTAATTTCTCCATATATATTATCAAGAATGAAAAAAAAAAAAAGAAAAAAAAAAGGTTTATATAAAAAGTTTGAAGCAAAAATTTATAATTATTTTAATTAACAAATATTCAAATGATTCATACCATGATATATTTATCATTTGTTAAGTATATATAAATTTTTTTTGTTTCAAATATAAATTTGGATTATAATTATATTTAATACAATAATAACATTCCATTGATTATTTGTTAGAAAAATGTAACATATAACAGAATTTTTCAACATATATTATATATAATAATAAAACATAAAAAAATTTAATAAAGTAGCCATATGTTCTTACCAAATAATATATATAGATAAAGGCATTATTTCTTTATTTTTTAACTCAGATAGATA
>NW_017962318.1:0-1826 GCF_001601855.1 Plasmodium reichenowi | reverse complement strand
ATATTAATTATATCAGCAAAAAAATAAAATATCGTCAACATTCTTTCTAAATATATCATATGCATCTCTCATTAGCATTATTTTATTATTTATATTATAAATATTATGATATTTAAATAAACTTTTAACATGCCTTTGTTCAAAATACATTTCATACGCAGATTCAATTATTCTTTTTAAAACTTTATTCCATTCATTTATTTTTGGTGGTTCGAATTTCAGATCTAATACTCGATTATGTAATTCTTTTCTTATATATGGATTTTGATAATTTGAAAAATAAAAACCTGCAGGGGAACCATCTATCCATTCTTTAAATTTATGTTCAAGAATTAATGATAAAGGATGTGCACGGGGTAATCCAAAGGGTGCTTCATTAAGGTTATGAAAAAAATCTAATTGTAAAAATGAATTAACATGTACTAAAAACGTGATAGATTTTTTCATCTTCTGTATTGTAGATTTTCGCATTTGTTTCAATAATTCTAAAATAACAAAAAAAAATTATTAAATATAAATATATATATATATGTATATATATCACTATTTTTTTTATAAATTATTATATAAAAAAAAAAAAAAATAATAATATGACTTGAATACATATAGTAGGAGGTTATAACTTACCATCCAATAAATTATTTGGGATATGTTTTCTAACATATAATGTATAATATTTCTTTATGGGTGATGGAAACCAATAACATGTAGTAACACTTCTATGAAATGAATCTTCGTCTTTCAAATTTAGATACAAAGATTCAGCCACATTTTTTTGTGCAATTTCTACGCAAAAAATGAAAAGTAGATAAATAAAAATTTATAAAGACATAAAACAAAAAATAACGTTAAACATATTTACATAGTACATCTAAATTTTTTTTTTTTTTTTTTTTTTCTTTTTGTATATATTTTTTCCCATTACCTTGAAAACTTGTAATTCTAAATAAGAATAAGAATGTATACCAATTAACATCATGAGATAAAAAATTGCTGTAATCTTGATAAATATCTAATGTTCTAACTAATGATGTTACTTTTTGGAGCTTAAGACCTTGAGTTACATATATGTAAAACTTTTGTAACATGGAAGAAACATTATCGAATTTTACTAATAAAAAAGAAAAAAAAAAAAGAATTATAATAATAAATATTATAAATATATATACTGATGAATAATATAGATATGTTAAAACTTATTTATATTAATTTTTTATATGTTATTTATTTTACAATTAACATATAAGAATGCTCCTTTACACAAATTGCACTTTGATACTTCATTCATAAAATTACTATCTATGGAAGTATTTTTTATGAATGAGGTATATTCATATGATTCATCTAAATAGCACTTTTTAATACCTATCAAAATAAAAAAAAATTAAAAATTACTCAACAGAAAATAATAGAATTATATATATATATATATTGCTTAAATGGAAACAAAATTTATTATATATTTTAAAAAATAGCCAATTAATGAACTAAAAAAAATTAAGTCTTACATTCCAAAGTATGATCAAATAATGTAGGAAGTTCTGTTTCCTCAGTAAATGACATTTCTATAGCTAAAAATAAAATAATGAAGAAGATATATATAAATGGTTTCTTTTTATTTTATTATCATTTTTTGTTTCTCTTACTGTTGTAATATCCAGGTAAGTGAAGTGATGTTACATAAGCCCTAATATCGTAATCTATCAAAGAAAAAAAAATATATTATCATAAAATTTAAATAAGCATTTATTAAATTAGCACACAATTATAACTATTACATAAATATTCTATTATATATATATATATATATATATATATATATATGT
>NW_017962317.1:0-935 GCF_001601855.1 Plasmodium reichenowi | reverse complement strand
TACATATATATATATATATATATGTTTTGTTCATTTTAATAAAAATTACCTATAAGGTGAGGACCAATCTGGGTAATTAAACCTAATCCATATTGGTTTGATATATTATCTAATTCTTCCATAAATTTTATATTACTGTTGGTTGTAAAAAAAAAGTCATTTGTACTCATTAGATCTATCTTAGTATCTCCAAGAATTAAAGCTTCACCTTTATTTATGATCTCTTTTGATTTTTTAATTTCATCAACAACATTTAAAATATTTCTGAATGTTTCGCGATGGTTATTCAATAAACGCTTTTTTTCTGATTCATTTACATTATTTTTAAATACTTTATTTAATTCTTCTAGTGCAATTTTTAAATTATTTTTTTCTTTATAAGAATTTAATGGTATAAGCATCAATTTTATTGTTTTTAATGTTCTTACAATAAGTAATTTTTTTTTAATTAAATCTGAAATATTTGCATTATAATATTCTATTGATTGTTCCTTTAATAAATTTTCATATTTTGCAATATCATAAAAACTTGATTGTATAGTTGGTACAATATATAGATCATCATCTGCATCATTTATGTTTTTTTTTTTAAATTTAGATAAATCCAAATACTTGTCGGTTTCTTGTTTTACTAGAGGGAATTTTAATTTATCATTTTCTAAAGAATCTAAAATAAGTTTTTCTAGTATCGTTAAATTCTTATGTAGTTCATCATTTCCAATCATAGATTTTAATTGATTTATATTGTCATTGGGATTTAGATCTTCATTTAAATTTTCATTCACATTTTTACTCTCATTAATAGAACAAATTACTCTTCTTTTTAGAAATAGAAAGAAAAACATTACAAAAACTACTACCTTAAAATATGATATCATTATTTATTATTACATTTTTCCTGCATGAACATTTCATATCAATGTATCATATTAATA
>NW_017962316.1:0-300 GCF_001601855.1 Plasmodium reichenowi | reverse complement strand
GTTAAAATGGATGAATATGAAAACGATGAGGAAGAAACATATGAAGAAGAAGAAGAAGAATATATTGATGAGAAAAATGAAAATTATGAAAATAAAGAGGATATTAGTGATAGGGAAGATTTAAGTGATATGGAATATAATAATGATAAGGATGATTTATGTGATATGGAATATAATAATGATAAGGAAGATTTTAGTGATAAGGAAGATTTTAGTGATAAGGAAGATTTTAGTGATAAGGAAGATTTTAGTGATAGGGAAGATTTTAGTGATAAGGAAGATTTTAGTGATAAGGAAGAT
>NW_017962315.1:0-300 GCF_001601855.1 Plasmodium reichenowi | reverse complement strand
TCTTTTATTTCCTTGAAACTTGCATATGGTTTCACATTTAATATGTCATAATATTTTGTATCAACACAAGAACTTCTTGATCTTGAACAGCCTCCATATGCATTATCATTATTATTATCCTTTTGTTTGCAATTTTTATTAGAAAATAATTCATGGGCTTCCTCATCTAAATAATATACTTTTTTTTTATTGTAATTATTAAAACGTGTCTCACTTGAGAAAATAATTTCTGCCTCTTCTAAATTTCGTGATTTTCTTGATTGAATATAATTTGATTGGATATTATTTGATTGGATATTA
>NW_017962314.1:0-766 GCF_001601855.1 Plasmodium reichenowi | reverse complement strand
TTCTTCTAATTTCTTTAATAAACCATTGTTCATCTTTTTTATACTTTTCTGTTTTCCACTCATTTCATCAGATTGATATGCATCAAACCATTCTGGAATATCCATTTGATGTCCTTCATTTTCTTGTATATCATTTATATAATTTATATAATTTATATAATTTTCCATTTCCTTTTTATTAATATAATCTTCATTTTTTTCATAAAATAATTTATCATTATCTTCGACTTTTGACTCTAACATATTCTTATGTTTGTGTTCCAATTCTTCTTCTCCTTCTTCTTCTTCACATTCATTTAAAACTCCCATAAATATATCAATCCATATTATATTTTTTAAAAAATTTCTCTTTAGAGTATTCTCCAATCCAATACTATGTATTTCTCCGTTCATATTAATTGTACATATTTCATCTATTTTATATGTTTCCATTAAATTATTAAACCAATCTTCATTATTACATTCTTCAATATTTTTAAAATTTTTTAATAACCATTCTTTCCATATTATCTTTTCTTTCTTCAAGTACAAATATTTTTTTTCTTCTTCTATTAAATTATTAATATTATATTCGTATTGTATTCCATTCAGATAACACGTTTTTTTTTTTTTTTTCATTGCAATCATTTTTCAAAATAATAAAACATTCTTCATTTCCCCATTTTTTCCTTGACATTTTATTCATATCTTCTTTATTGTACCATAATATTTTCTTCCTTTCAAATATTTTTTCTTCCAATTGCTTCATCATAAAATGCTTTATTTT
>NW_017962313.1:0-551 GCF_001601855.1 Plasmodium reichenowi | reverse complement strand
AAAAAAAGAAAAACATATAATGGAAAATGATGATGAAAATATATATAAAATGGAAAAGGGGAATAATTTTATAAATATGAATGAACTGGAATTACACAAAGAGTTTGACAATAATAATAAAGTAAAATTAAAAGAACTACATACAGAATTTCACAAGGATGAACAAGAGATATTATCAAGCCAATATGAAAATATAAAAAATGCAATGATAAATGATAATGAGAATTATGATAATAGTAATTATATGAAGAATATAATTGAACAAAAAATGATTATTCTAAAAGAATATTATAACAGGAAGAAATATACATTGTAATAATAAAAATAAGAAAAGAAGGGAAAATTACTAAAGTGTATATATATATATATATATATTACAAAATATTTTATAAAAATAAAAATAAATTATATAAAAAAATTTAAATTTTATGACATCTAACTGTCGTTTTAAAGAGTACATAAAATATTAAATTATTATTATTAAAATACCAAAAAAAAAATTAAATAAAACAATATAAATATGGTGTTATTTTGAATATAACATTAATATA
>NW_017962312.1:0-398 GCF_001601855.1 Plasmodium reichenowi | reverse complement strand
AAGTGATCCATTATTTTTTAATTCATTTAACATCTTTTCAAATTCTTCTTCATCATCTTCGTTATCTTGATGTTCTTCATTTATTGTTTCTATCGTTTCTTCTAAATTCCCAAGTGAACTATACATATCTCCATTAAAATATAAGTTCATATTTACTACATCTGCACCATTTAATCTATCAGAATTATTATGTAATTCTTCATTAGGTAATTCATACGTATTAACATTATTCTCACTTGTTGAACTAATATTATTATTATTAAGTTCTTCATTATTATATGACGAATTATTATTTTGTACATCTTCTTCTGTTAATACATTATATGAATTAGAATCCATTTCATTTTGTATTAATTCAATAAGATCTAATTCCTCTTCGTTTATTATGTTATTTGAAT
>NW_017962311.1:0-349 GCF_001601855.1 Plasmodium reichenowi | reverse complement strand
TCTTCATCATCTATTAAATTAGGTACTTCAGAGGGGCTTAAACCAAATATATCATTTGTATTATTATTATTATTTTTATTACTATTATTTTTTTTTAATGTATTCGTTCTTGTGCTATTATGAACAGTAGCATTAGTTTTTTTTTGGTTTTCGGAACATAAGCATAGATGCCAGGAATTTATAAAAAATAAAATTAAAAAGTAGTAATAGATTACGTATATGATGTTCATTATGAAAATATAAAAAAAAATATAAAGATATATATATATATATATATATTAATAATTTATAAATAACAAATCGAGGTGTAATTTTATTATTATACCTTAAAAATATTACAATGGTATAA
>NW_017962310.1:0-432 GCF_001601855.1 Plasmodium reichenowi | reverse complement strand
CTTATATAAATATATACATATATATTTAGAATTTCCAATAATATTCTTGGGGTTTAGAATATAATAAATTTTCTAAATATACACACACTCTTCTCTCATTTTCCAAAATTATGTTGTTTTTCTTCAATTCATTTATATTGCTTATGTGTATTACCTATAACATTCTGTTTTTCTTCAATATCATATTGTGTGATTCTATATTTAACAATATAATTTCTTTATGAACTTTTTATATTTCGATACACATTCCATATATGCTGTTTTCTGTGCATAACAATATTATGTATCTAATAACATATCTTAAAAAGTCTTATTGCATATAACCTTTTATACACACTTATTATTTCTCTATCACATTATATATATATAATTATTTCCTTTTTTCTGTTTTGTCAATTCTGAGATTATCATATCTGAATTATATATGGCTTC
>NW_017962309.1:0-595 GCF_001601855.1 Plasmodium reichenowi | reverse complement strand
AAAAAAGTCTTCTTATATATTGAGACAAATAAAAAGTAACTCTAGTATTTGACGTTCTAAAGTTATTTATTTTATTTTATTTTTATTATTCCAGTTTATTTCTTGTACAAACAATTTAACGTTTTGATATAAAAATAAAAAAATCTCATTTTTATAGTTATTTTAAGGTATTATAATATTATCTTATTCTTTTCTTTTAAGCTTCTGAGTGCTAACTTAAAAGGTTCTTTTATTTGTTTTTTCTGAAATCTTCTTCAAGATAATAATATATTTTAAATACATCATATTGTTTTTTGATCTTTATCAAATGTTATAAGGTGTAATTTATATTTAAGATTTAAAGACTCTTAAGTAATTTTTCTTTAGAGCTATATATATGTTTATTGTTAGATACAATTGTTTTTAACTTAATACAATTCATTCTTTTTTATTTTAATTTACTTAAATAAAATCTTTATTTCTTCAAGTAAAATCAATATAACTCTATCATCTATAATATTAAAACTGTGTTTTCTTATTTTTTCTAGGTTCTTTCAATCAACCCTATTATTATCTAATTCTTTCACATATTATTCTTAGATTATAAATCTATCTA
>NW_017962308.1:0-1464 GCF_001601855.1 Plasmodium reichenowi | reverse complement strand
TTATTATTATTTTTAAACAAAACAAAGTTAAATAAATATATACCTAAGGTAGAGAATAATACACATATTTTTTATAATAATCTTTTAAATAAATAATGTTGAGTTGATATTCATTGTAAGTTTCTTTAAAAAAAAAAAAAATTATTTTAACTTGTATGCAAAATTTTGAAACGAACAGAAAAATGTATTGTTAATATACAAAATGTCAATTCAAATAAAATTAGAATGAATAATCAACAGTTCGTCTAATATTAAGATGTGAAACAAGGAAATGTAATAAATCAAAACTTGAATAAAATCGAAAAAAAATGAAAATAAAGGAAAAAAACTAGGAAAAAAAATAGGAAAAAAAAATAGGAAAAAAAATAGAAAAAAAAAATAGAAAAAAAAAATAGAAAAAAAAAATAAGAAAAAAAATAGAAAAAAAAAATAAGAAAAGAAATAGGAAAAAAAACGCGTTTTCTTATTTGTGTAAAACATTATGTACTTGAACACAAAATGATAATAATTATATGAAACATATATATACTTATGTATTTATTTATTTATGTATTTATTTATTTATTTATTTATTATTTATCTTTCATTTACATTTAAATGTTTCTTTTCTTTTCTTTTCTTTTTTTCCTGTGTGTACTTCACTTTTCATAAATATGACTTACTACAAATGGAATATAATAAGGTTATTTATACTAAATTTTTATAACAAAAGAATTAAATCATCTAAGAAATGCAGCTAGTCTTTCGACATTAAAGCGAATATAAGGAAGCATTCTATATAATTCCTGTTCTTGTTGCCATGTTAAATTTAAATTGCGATCTTTAATATTTTGTTTTAAATATTTTTTAAATGTTGCCTCACTAGGAACAGCATCATCTAGTTTTACTCCTCTTTGAAAAGCAAACTTTACATCTGTATTTCCTTGATTCACTGTTTCAAGAACAACATCATAAAGTGTATCATTTAATTCTGAATTATGCCATATTGAACTTTTTCTTCCTTTAGTTATATAAATACCTCCTATAAGTGATATTAATGCTAAGGCTCCTATAGCTGCTCCTGATATAAGAGCAATTTTCTTTTTTTTATCATATTTCCCTAATTTTGAATTTACTAAACTTAATTTATCCTTAACCCATTCTTTCCCATAATCCTTTTTACATGTACAAGGGGAAAATAAATTCAAAACAAACATAAAAATAACAAAAGCGAAAAAAATAGAAACTTTCATTTTAAAAAAATAATAAAAATAATAATAACAATAAAATTTATATATATATATATATAATATTATGATACATATATATATTTATATATATTGATAATATTCATATATCTATGGATGAAAAAAAAAAAAAAAAATTATATTAAATGAGATGAAAGGAATCTATAAAAATTGTAAATTAATAAATAAATATAAAAATAAATATATATATATATATATAATATTATGATACATATAT
>NW_017962307.1:0-560 GCF_001601855.1 Plasmodium reichenowi | reverse complement strand
ATATATAAATATATATATATATTTATTTAAACATGTATAAAAAAATATGTCTTATTTACACTTACTCAAAAAAGGGGACACAATTCATAAATACAATAAACTACAAAAAATAAAAGTAAAAATAAATAAATAAATCAGAACAAAACAAAAAAAGTCAAAGAAACATAAAATAAAAATAATATTCTTAAATATGCCTATATATATTCCATATTTTACATTTATACTGATTTAAAAATTATTCTTTACCAAATAAAATAGAAAAAATATGGTGTTGACTAAACAAATGAATATAAATGTGGGAATACACATAATTGTGTCACTCTAAAAAAGATAAAGAAAATAAAGGTATAAGTATGAAAAATATATATATATATACATGTATATTACCATATAAAGTTCTGGAGCATTCCCCGAAGGAAAAAGGAGGCTTAGTGTAGAATCGTCAAAAGAGGAGAGAAATAAAACAAGACAAATATAAGAAAAAAAACAGTAATTACAAATAATGTATGATGCTATATGTATACCTACAAAGAATATATTATAAATAATTATTATTTTTT
>NW_017962306.1:0-1495 GCF_001601855.1 Plasmodium reichenowi | reverse complement strand
TATTTCAATACGAACAAAATATTTATGTTCATTTATTATAAACATTTTCTTACAAACAAAGATTCCAAAAAAGAATAATCTTAAACGTGATGCACAAAATACAAGCCAGGAAAATATTATCTACAAATATATAAATATATATATATATATATATATATATATATATATATATGTATAATGAAATATAATGAATACATTATATTATAATATGATCGACTATTTTGATACCTCAGATACTATTATACAAAAACAAATTAGTTTCTTATCAAATTTACAATTTGCCATATCTAAAAAATAAAATTAAAATAAGTCAAAAAAAAAAAAAAAAAAAAAAAAAAAAAAAAATATATGTTAATATAACCTTTTTAATATTTAAATAAGTTAAAAATATATACAAATTATGTCATATTACATGAATATTATGAACGTCATAAAATATACAAAAATTACATGATAAAAGAGATGGGACAGGTTGAGAGAAAAAGAAATTTTCAAAACAGTCGAAATTTACCCAAGCTTTCCTATCATAAACTATATATAGAAATATACATAAATATATATATATATATATATATATATATATATATATATAATATACAAATAAATAATACATATATTTATATAAATGATATATATAATAAATGAATGTACCATATTTTTTATATATATGATATGAATAAAAAATTATATATAGTTTTAAATGTTAGCATAATTCATTCATGATTATATTATATATAATATATATATATATATATATATTTATGATGGTAATAATTATTCCTTTATTTTTATATATATGGAAAACAACAAAATTTCTATTTTATATAAATAATAATAATGATTTATATATATATATATAATATATTATATATATTTTATATATATATATATATAAATTTTTATTTTATTCTATATATAGAAATATACATAAATATATAAATATATATATACATATATATATATATATGAATAAAATATTGTTATCTTATAAATGTATAATTTCTTTTCTTTTTTATATATATTATTGTACTTTTGTAATTTTTCTTTTTTTTACATACCTAACTTTCGAACTGCCGAGTTAAACAATATTTTAAAAGAGAGTAGTCTTAAGATGCATATTATAAGTGTGTTAGAATATTTTAAATAATAAGAATCACTTAAATTTAAAAATATTAAAATAAATCCAAATTCGTTCATTAATAAATCGCTACAAAAATAAAAAAATATAATAAAACAAATGAATTATCTAATCTGTCTATATATATATATATATATTTATATATTTATTTATTTTTTTTTTTTTCATAATCCATATTATTTGTCAAAATTGTACATTATTCACATACATATATTTTTTACCATTGAAATATCATAAAGTCCCTCATAATAATTTTAAAACAAATATGAAGGAAAAATAAGAAAACAAAAAAAAACGAAGACGTTAATATTCAAAAAAAATAATTTATTTATATATTTTAAATAAAAAAATTAAAAA
>NW_017962305.1:0-886 GCF_001601855.1 Plasmodium reichenowi | reverse complement strand
TAAAATAGATAAATAAATATATACACATATATATGTATTTTTATTTTTAAATGTTTACATATATTATTTATTTATTTATTTAATTTTTTTTTTTTTTTTTATTTTATTAGAATGAATCTAATTGAGATGATATATTATATATCCTTTTAATAAATGTAATCCAAAATTCTAAAAAAAAAATTAATTTTTTTTTTTATATTAAAAACTTTTTCATTTCTTTTTTTTTTTTTTTTATTTTATTTTTTTTTTTTAACTTTTATTTTTTTTTTTTTTTTTTCCTGTTTATTTTTTTTTTAATAATTTTTTTTTTTTTTTTATTTTTTTTTTTTTTTTTTTATTTTTTTTTTTTTTTTTATTTTTTTATAATTAATTTTATTTTTATTTTTTTTTATATATTTTTTTTATAAATTTAATTTTAAATTTTAAAAAAAAAATTAATTTTTTTTTTTATATTAAAAACTTTTTTATTTTTTTTTTTTTTTTTTTTAATTTAATTTTTTTTTTTAAGCTATAATTTTTTATATATGTTTTTCCGTATAATATGTATATAATAATAAATTTACTTTTAATAATTTTCTTTTCTTTACTTTTTTTTTATATACAACTTTTTTGTGTAACTATTTTTGTATACACCTTTTTTTAAAAGGAATTAAATTTTAAAACTAAAAATTTCTCTTGTTTATTATTATGAAGTACTATGTTACTATCTTAATTTCATTTTATTTTATTTTTATTTTTTTGAAATATTATATTATTAAAATATCATTAAATTTTTATAATATTATTAATAATTTTTTTTTTTTTTTTTTTTTAATATTTTTTTTAACTAATAATTAACATTTTAAATTTGGCAGTCTATAAGTTTTTTTTTCTATTTTTTTTTTAT
>NW_017962304.1:0-437 GCF_001601855.1 Plasmodium reichenowi | reverse complement strand
AATAAGCATAGAAGTGGAAGGAATAGAAGTAGAAGTCTAGAAAAACATAGACATAGAAGACGAGATAGTCATAGACATAGACATGATGAAAGACGTAGAAGTAGAGACAAATATAGACATGGTGATAGACATAGAAGTAGAAGCAGAGATAAATATAGACATGATGATAGACATAGAAGTAGAAGAAAATTATCTTATGAGAAATATGAAAAAAGGAAATTAAGAAGTTATAGTACTGATTCTATGGAAGATAAAAAAAACGATAAGATATCTTTAAATAATATACAACAATATGATAATAATAATAGTAATATAAAAAAAAATAATATATATGAAGAGGAGGATGAGAAATATAAAAATGAAGAAGATTCAAATAATAGAAAGGATGAATGTGTTGATAAAAATTCAAAAGAAAAAGATCATGATAACAAAAAAAA
>NW_017962302.1:0-304 GCF_001601855.1 Plasmodium reichenowi | reverse complement strand
TTTATGTAAATAATATTATGAAACTTACCTTCCCTCATATTAAGTGTTTTTTTAAATATATTGATCAATTTTCCTTTGATTATTCTAGACATTCCAATGTTTTCTATAAAAAAAAAAAATTATATATATATATATATGTATATATATTTATGTTTTGATTGATTTATTTATATTCCCTTATGTATATCTCCTTACTGTGAATAAAAAGAGATATCTGGGTTCTCTCGAGTTCTCTTATGTTTTTGTCGTTTCCTTCCATGAATGGACATAAAATTGTGAAACTACTTTCCTTATCTCTGTAATT
>NW_017962301.1:0-300 GCF_001601855.1 Plasmodium reichenowi | reverse complement strand
TCTTTCCTAAGGTAAAAATTTTCTTAAGGGCAGATGAGAAATTTCCTAGGAAGCCCGATTCGTATTGTTCTATCATGGTCGTTATGAAAAACACTACATTCAGGTGACATTAAAAAAAAAAAAATAAATAATAACATATATATATATATATGTATATATGTATATATATTTTTTTTTTTGGTGGATATAATTCCCATATTTTATAGGTGCACAATTATTTTCCTTTTTATTTTATATTTTTGAATTTACCTAATTGTAAACTTATTGAAACTAAAGGAGAAAAGTTATTAACTAAGAAAT
>NW_017962300.1:0-843 GCF_001601855.1 Plasmodium reichenowi | reverse complement strand
TATTTATTTATTTATTTATTTATTATATTTACCCTTTTGAATCATATTTTGAATTCTATATTTCAGACGAGGTAAGTATTTTTGAAAAAATGATATGTCGTGATTTATCGATGCTTTGTATGCCTTCTCGAACATATAACTTAAAATTATACTTCCTGAAAGGATAATCCAAAAAGAAAACAAAAAAAAATATACATACATACACACATATATATAAATATATGTATATTATTCCAACATTCTTATTTATTCTTTTGATATTTACCTAGCTGTCCACATACATCAGTGTGCATTGGGGAAATGTAATCATTGACAGAGTCATCGTATAGTTTTAATAATTTGCTTGCTAAATCAAAAAACATACATACATATATATAAAGATATAACACATTATATATTACAGTATTATATTCATATATAAATATATTACAAGTAGTACAATATTAAGACAAATGAGATAATAAAATATAAATATATATATATATATATATATATATTTATTTATTCTAACCGTTCAGATTTTCCGTTATAAATTTCTGTACTAATAAATCCATTTCAAGTTGTTCAATATTGGCATCTTTCAGAAAAAAAAAAATATAATATAATGTAATATAATGTAATATAATATAATATATATATAATTGATGGGAAATATTATCTTATGGGATCCTCTTATAAATTGAATATATACAAGATGATACATTTCTATATTTATATTTTATACCTATCTTTTTCTTCTTCATATTTTTTTTCTTTTTACGTGCCTTTTTAAAAAGTTTATTCATAATCTTTTGTATGCCTGAAAAGGAGAATAATTTTGTTCATGTATTATTTTTATTGATG
>NW_017962299.1:0-1768 GCF_001601855.1 Plasmodium reichenowi | reverse complement strand
CGATGAAAAAGAAATAAAATTTGATGATATGCCTAATTATAATAGCATGAAATTCTTCGAAGAAGAAAACTCCTTCAAGTTATTTAATTTGATTCGTCAGAATAAAAAAAGGAACACACCTACACTATATGCGGACTTAGAAAATTATTGTGCGAAAAAATTAATGAATATAGAGAAATTCAAAAGACCAAATCATAATCAAAATAATAATATTATTTTAGACGATTATTATACATCTGTAAGTCATTTTAAAACAAAACTTACATTGAAATATTTTTTCTTAACATATGAAGAAGAAAAAGAGGAAAATGCCATGCAAATATTACCAAAAATAGTATCATAATATATTAGATAAAAGCACACATACACATACAAACACATTTTATATATATAATTATATATATTTTGTATTTATATTTATTTATTCATTCATTCATTCTATTATTACTATTATTTATACAAAATGTTATTATTATACAATTGGTGAACAAAAAAAGGAAAATAATATAAAATAAAAGAAATAAAAAAAGAATAAAAAGTATGACTAGACCAAAAAATATATATGAGATTATAGATAGTATATATTTTCTCTATTGAATTATTATTTTTTTATTTTTTAATATAATTTTTTATTGTACAAAAAAGTTATTTAATTATAATAATTTTTTTTTAATTTATTTTGGGTTATATATCCATTCTCATTTGTAATATATAGAATTTTTTTTTTCTTAAAATACATGAAAAGCATGTTTTTTTTTTTTCTTTTTTTTTTTTTTTTTTGTTTTTTGCTTTTCTTTTTTTTTTATTTAAATTATATTAGTTTATACATATTATTTTATATATTAGTAATAAAAAATTTATATAAATATTTTTCATTTTTTTACGTCAAAATTATATAAGTCTGTATATAATATATTATATATACATATATATATATATATATATATATATATATATATAACATTTTACCTATATATATTAAATTATATATTATTTTTTTTTCTTTTTTTTTAAAAAAAATATCCTTACATTATTATTCAGAACAATATAAATTATTAAAATATAATATATTATACTTTAAATAAAAATATTTTATAAATATATTATTAATATTCTATATATATGTCTAGTACTTTGTTTAATTTTATAAATATATTATATAATAATATTTATGTGAATTATTATTTTATGTTTTGGTGTGTGCAAACATTGTTGTACATTATATATAAAAAAAAGACACTTGTAAAATAGAGAAAATGAAAGGAAAATATATTTTTTAAGATAAAAATATATTTATAAAATATTCGCACCTATATATATAATATAATATAATATAATATAATATAATATAATATAAAGAAAAATAATATGATTAATTAATATGTATATAATATATAGTAATATTATAACGTTATTTCTTGGAAAGATTCATGTGAAATATAAAGACATGTATATATGATTTAAGCCATGCTCATAATATAATATAAAAAAAATGTGAATATAATAAAATATATTATATATATATATATATATATATTTTTTTTTTTTTTTTCTATTAATATATTATAGTATGATATATATATATTAGTATTTTAATCTATAAAATTACACCCATGCAAAAATACGAGATTTATAAATTAATTATAAAAACGATTAATATATAAAATATTATAATATACAAATTAATTTATTTGCCCTATTCTAGGGAAAACATGAATAAGAAAGTAAAAAAAAAAAAAAAAAAAAAGAATAAATAAATAAATAAATG
>NW_017962298.1:0-414 GCF_001601855.1 Plasmodium reichenowi | reverse complement strand
ATTTTTAAAATATGATAAAATATTTATAGTACTTTCAGAAAAGGTTCTTTTTTTTACTTTTTTATTTTTTTGTTTTAAGGGAATTTTTTTTTTTTCTCCAAATTTATTATTAATATTATCCTTAGGTAGAACAAAAATATTTTCCTTATGCAATTCGTGTGTATGCACTTTACTCCCTATCACATTTTTCGTATATTCTTTTTTTTTTTTTTTTACTGGTACATTTTTAAGATGATCATTTTTTATTTTATCGCACTTAATTTTATCATTATTATTTTCATATATTTTTATTTTATCGCACTTAATTTTATCATTATTATTTTCATATATTTTTATTTTATCGCACTTAATTTTATCATTATTATTTTCATATATTTTTATTTTATCGCACTTAATTTTATCATTATTATTTTC
>NW_017962297.1:0-1136 GCF_001601855.1 Plasmodium reichenowi | reverse complement strand
TATGTATAATAAACCAACATAACTATGACATATTATATTATATATAATGGTAACATATGTTATGTTATATATATATGAGACAAAATTGTATATTTTTTCATATATTATAATATATATATATTATTTTTTGTTCTTTAAATAAAAATTTATAATAAAAGTCTATCCTTATGAGAACATCTGTATGTCCAATGAAACATAAAAAAAGTTCTTTCGATATTTCATATATATTTATAATATATATTTGTTTCTATTTCGTAATGTAGAAAAAAAAAAAAAAAATTGGCAAAAAATTTTGAAAGCAATATTATAAAAATGGATATAATCTTCATACCATATATATATATATATATATATATTAAATCAATTTCTCTTAATTTGTATACATATATTTTATACAAATTAGAAGAGAACATTTTAATATATATTTTATATCATAAATATCTGGTATAATAATGAATATATATATTTAATATCATAAAACATTAATAATGTTTTATAATATTGATTAGCTTCCTAACAATACACAAACATATATTATTTAATCATAATGTGTTTATATATTTGGATGTTTGTAATTTATTTATGTATTTAAAATAATTTCATGACTACACATTTTTCATAATATATATGTTTCTTATAAGTTTTAATTTTTATGTTGTGAAAATATATATATATATTATTTTTTTTAATAAATGAAAATATAAAATTTGTAATTTTATTTTCAAAAAATTTATATTTATATTATGATATATTTTATATACGTACATACAATGGTAAATATATATATATATATATATATATATTATGTGCGCATATACCATTTTAATATTACTTTTATGTTAGTACTAACATTAAGCTGCCTCAGTAGCCCAGTGGTTAGGTATGTAAGCTTTCCTTGTGAGAACGTTGGTTCGACTCCGCTTGCCGACAATTTCATAAGAAAAGTTGCAGACCGAGCTACTGAGTTACTCGGAGGGGGGTGGCGCAATTTTTTTATAAAATTTTTATATAATTCTTTTATAATATGTTATAAAATATATATTATAATATGTATATATATATATATATATATATTTTTATAATTTTATTTATTAAAAAATATACATTATAAAAAGAAAATAAATAATTTTCCTAAA
>NW_017962296.1:0-3363 GCF_001601855.1 Plasmodium reichenowi | reverse complement strand
TAATAATAATATATATAAAATATATATTATATATATATATATTTTTTTTATATATTTTAAAATATGTGTATATATATTTTTTTTTGTGTAATATTTAAAATTTGGTATGTTTAAAAAAAAATAAAAAATTGAGCGTATTTTTTTTTATTTCTATATATATATTTTTAAAGGGTTATGGAAAATTAATAATTATTTAACATTTCATCTTTTATTCACTTAAAATTTCTTTTTTTATTTTTTATATTATAATTAGTGATAATAGGGCTATTTAAAAAAATCGTCTACATATATTATATATATATATATATATATATATTTATTTTTTTTTTCCCTTTTAAACTTAGTAGATAATTTCTACGTAGAAAATATATAATATAAATATATAGAATTTAAAATTAAGAAAAACATATATTTGCTATGCTTTTTTTTACTCTATATCTTTTGTAGAAAAAATAATACATTGATCAATATATATATATATATAACTTTATTTTTGGAAAAAGTAAATATATTACCATAAACAATTAATTGATACAGAAAAGTTATGAACGAATTCTATAGTAAGTTCAAATGTATGGACAAAATATTAAATGGACATAACAAGTATACCATCAACTAAAGTTTTTATTTATTTATTATTTTTTTATATTATATAATTTTTTGATTTGCATGTAAATATATGATAAAAATAAGTAAACAAAATAGTAATACTGTTTTACAATTTCTAAAAGAAGAAAGAATTCATTAAAAATAAAAATAAAAATAAAAAAAATAAAAGCAAAAAAAATTAAAAAGGTATAATACATATAAATTATATATAAATGTACATATGAGAAATGTTGTAAAATGAACGAATATATTTTTTATGGCATTTTGAAGACTCTAATATATATTTATATATATAATATTATATTATTATCTTGAATTAATTAATTGATTTATTATTATCATTATTATTATTATTTTTTAGTATAAGAAATTAATAGATTTTTGGATTTTATTATTTAATAATATATATAATATAAATGAATAAAAGTGAATATAATACAAATATATATAATATATTATAATATTTTAAATATTAAAAAAAAAAAAATATATATATATAAATAAATATATATATATATATATATATATATATATATATATAATATTACAAATTTTCATACTATGCATAAATAAAAAAAAAAAAAAAAAAAACCTGGGAAGTAATCTTTTATTATCTTTTATATGTTTATATTTTTATATTCTTATATTTGTGTTTTTTTTGATATTTCATAATTCTTAGATATATTAAATTATAATATATATATAATAATATTATAATATTATACATGTAAAAAATTATTATTTTTCATTCACATTCATAAACATATATTTAATAAGAATATTTATTTTATTCATTATGCTTATATGCTTATAAAACAAAAATATTTTATGCAAAAAAGTTGTAATTTTTTTTTTATGTGAAATTTATTCATACATATCATTATAAGAGCCATCTATTCCGAAATAATAAAATTAAATAAAAGAGTCTAAATAGTAGAAACTTTATTTTATTTTATTTAAAATTTTTTTTTTTTGTGTTTTTTGGAGAAACATGTCAAATATAAGGTAGTATAAAAATTAATTTAAAAAAAAAAAAAAATAATATAAATATAAATATAAATATATATATATATATATATATATACATATAAATTATTTTATTTACTTTGCTCTATATTATGTTATATTTTCACATATATATATATTTATATAATATTTATTTTATAAGACAGTGTTATGAATCTAATAATATATGACTATGATTTAATATATATTTATTTGTATAAGGGTGTAAATTTTATATGAACATTTAATATAATTAATTTTTTTATTATTATTTAATATAGGTCACTAAGTGATTTAAAGAAGGATGATAAAAAAAATAATGAACGAGTGGCCCATTATACCGGAGGTCAAAAGAGGTAAAAGAAATATATAAATTTGTATGCAATTGGAATAAAGACCAAAAAAATAAAACACATATACAATGTATACATATATATATATATATATATTTTTATAGCGGACTAGAGGTACAAAATTCAGATGATGATTTTGTTCAGAATCTTTTCAAATCCAAATTGCCAGAAAATTGTAGGCACATCACATTATACAAAAATGGTTTTATAGTAGATGATGGTGAATTTCGTGACCTTGAGATAGAAGAAAATAAAAAGTTCATGGCAAATATAGAGGCAGGGATATTACCAAAAGAATTCGCTTCCAAAGATAAAACCATGAATGTAGCTATAAAAGATAAGAGTAATCAAATATATACAAAGAAAAAAACAAAAGAACAAGAATTATATAAAGGTCAAGGGGTTAAATTAGGTGGTACTATCTCAAGTATTAGTGAAGAAGAAATGAATAAAATTTCAACAAATCCAAATAATATAAAAGAAATAAAAATTGATGATAAAAAACCAGTAACTACATTACATATAAGATTATATAACGGAAAAAAAATTACGCAAAAATTTAATTATGATCATACAGTTGAAGATTTATTTCAATTTGTTTTTAGTTATACACCAGTTAATTTTTCGTTATCATATGATTACCCTCTTAAATTAATTAAAAGAAATGAACATCAAACCTTGGAAAGTGCAGAATTGTTGGATCTTCTTATAACACAAAAATTAATTCCATAAAAAATATAATATATCTAAAATTTTTCATTAAATATATATGCATACATATGTACATTTTTTTTTTTTTTTTTTTATTTATAAGGAAAAAAATTTGAAATATGTGGTGCAATTATATATAATATGTTTTATATATGTTAGTTCGTACAATGGTTTTTCTTCTTTTTAAACATACAGTATTGCATAAGATGAAAAATGTACATTCAAAAAATGAAATTGATATAAAAAAAAAATATATATATATATATATATATATATATGTATACAATATGCTTATTCATTTATTTATTTTTTTTATTTTTTTATGTAAAGGGAAATAATATAAAGAATTGTTACCCAATAAAATATAAACACTCATATACAAATAATAATACGTTTAAATATTATTTATTTAAAATATTAACATTAAAAGTATTTTATATGAACAATATCAAAAATTATTACAATATTAAAGTTATAAAATATTAAAATGTAAAGGGAATTATAACATATAGAAAAATCTGTATTAAATATTACATACATATATAAATATATAATATGTATATATATCTTATGTATTATATGTAGTATGCATATATTATTATATTATATATATATATATATATATATATATATATATATATATATATAATATATATATAAATTTTTTTTTTTTTTTTTTTTTTTT
>NW_017962295.1:0-479 GCF_001601855.1 Plasmodium reichenowi | reverse complement strand
TTGTCTTTTATTATTTATATTTTTGTTTTGTTCATAAGGATTATTATGGTTTGATGTGTTATTTTCCTTTTGTTCCTTTTTTTCATTAGATGAAAAAAAAAAAAAATTTTTTATATTATTGAAAAAATTGGTAAATGTATTATTTTGTATTATTTGTTCTTTATTTTCAAAGAATGAAAAAACTTTAACATTTTTTATAAGATCTATATAGGAATCTATATAACTTTCATCTTTTTTTTTTTTTTTTTTCTTTTTCTTTTTCGTTTTCGTTTTCGTTTTCTGTTTTTCCTTAATATATTGAATATTATATGGTTCATTATATTGCATATTCATTTTGTTAATATGATAATTTTTTTTTTTATATTCTTCATCATATATATCATTATAATAATTATGAGCGTTAGTTTTACTACCCAACAATATTGATGAACTGGATGATATTTCATATTTTGTAGGATTCTTTATTTTTTTTATTAAAT
>NW_017962294.1:0-343 GCF_001601855.1 Plasmodium reichenowi | reverse complement strand
CATTTCTTCTTTCTTTTTTATGGAAATTTTTTCCAGCTTTTTCTTAACCTAACAAAATGGAAAAATAAAAAATAAGAAAAAAAAATTAGCCATATATACATACATATATATATATATTTATATATCTTATTATTATTTTTTTTTTTCTTCGCTTTATTTTTACATAGTATAATTTTTCTCGTTTTGATTGAGAACGGTCCTCCGAATTATACGACGAAGATAAATCCGATTCACTGGTTAAGTCCGATTTTTTCTTTTTTTTCTTCTTTTTCTTCTTTTTCTTCTTTTTCTTCTTTTTCTTCTTTTCCTTTATTTTCTTTTTTTTCTTTTCTTTTTCTTTTTT
>NW_017962293.1:0-450 GCF_001601855.1 Plasmodium reichenowi | reverse complement strand
TTTTTTTTTTTTTTTTTTTTCATAAATTCCATCTTTGGTGTGTATATTTTTTTGTTAACCCGAATTTAAGTTACATATCGGTAAATAAAAATTTTAAATGAAAATAATATTTAAATAATATTAGAGAATATGAAATTAAAATGTATATAGAAATAGATAAGTTGTCGCTACTTTATATTACTCCTGTGAATATATATACATGTATATATATATATATATATATATATATATATTTATATATTTATATATTTATTTGTTTATATTTCCTTTATCCATTTTATATTCTCTTACCATGACTATTGTTCAAAATAAGTGTTATTCATATAATGAACTTACTAAATATACATGTCACCATAAGAATAAGGAAAGGTTATATAAAACGCGAAATTTAATAATATATTCTTTCTCAGTGATTATAAGTTGGATAAATAGCATGTCAATATGTGATAT
>NW_017962292.1:0-360 GCF_001601855.1 Plasmodium reichenowi | reverse complement strand
ACATATATTGTCAAGTATATCATTTTGTTCTTGTAATTTTTTATTTTTTTTAAAAAATTTCATGGGTATAATATTGGATGAATCAAAATAAAAAAAGCGTGATTTAAAGTAGGATTTTTTCGATTTTAAAACATGTTGATTTAAAAAGGTATCAACATGGTTATTATTATTATAGTAATTATTATTATTATTATTATTATTATTATTATTATTATAACTAGTATTATTATTTTTGCTTGTGTATATGTTGTTTTTTTTTGTTATATTAAAATTGTCTAATATGGCATTTTTTTCATTTACTCCTTGAATAATATTTGTGTTATTATTGTGTACATGTGATATTTTAATTTGATGTATCTT
>NW_017962291.1:0-780 GCF_001601855.1 Plasmodium reichenowi | reverse complement strand
CCTTACTTACATTCGAATTAATGACCATAGATTCTAAAAATGGTATAGTTCCTTTTAACCAATAATCCTTCTGAACAAAACTTGATTCTTCAACAACTAATGTTATATCATAATAATTACTACAATAATCTCCTGGTACAACTACTTGTCCATTATCACATAAACCAGGATTATTCGAACAAATCGAATTACTATCACAAAAATCCCCATCATCAATACTTAAATCCCCATTGATTACATATTCCACAACACATGATATAATCTTTTCACCCTTACCTTCTTCCCCAACCCTTTTCATAGAGTTTTGAGACACTACGTTCATTCGACCATATGTACCAACAAGCATACAAGCTGATATCATACCCAAACATAATACCACTTTTAAGCTTTTCATTTTTCTCTCTATTATTATACAACAACAAAAAAATAATAATAATAATAAAAAATATATATAAATAAATAAATATATATATATTATATGAATATAAATTCGAATAATAAAGATAAAACGGGAAAATATATATATATATAAATATGAAGAGTAAACAAACACTTTATATTAACTACTATACAAATTCATAATTAAAAAAGATATATTTAAAAATACAACGTTTCATAAATTAATACATATAGAAAAAAAAAACAAAAAAAAATTCAATTTCAACGTAACATTCATAAGATTTAAAAAAAAAATAATAATAATAATAATAATAAAATAGAATATATATTTAATTATAATTTTCAAATTAATATATTTTATTTTTCTTATAAAATAAAAAA
>NW_017962290.1:0-1374 GCF_001601855.1 Plasmodium reichenowi | reverse complement strand
TCCATTTAAACCAAATTCCTAATTTTATAAGACAAAGTGTTAACATCAAACATGGTTACATTTGTACTAATATAAAAAAAAGATATCTTCCTAAGTTCTTCTAGTAGCACAAACTCCAGTTCTTTAAAAGAAAAGGAGTAGGGGCTACGAACAAATTATTCGGATCTATAGTGTACACAATCTAGCGAAAAGTTTTTCACATGCAAGAGGTATGTCAAAGCATATTATTCCCCGTTGCAGCTACTCTTTTAACTATACATAAAAACAAATATTAAAATATATATAAAAATACATAATTTTAATACGTTTATATATATATAGCCCAAAAGCGTGAAATCATTTTATATTAAAAAAATATATAAAACCCTCAGAGAGTACCGAGCCACATATATACCAAACGTACATATGTGCAAGCATAAACCCTGCTTCTCTTTCCATAAACAGGGATTTTTATATTTCGACTCTTATAAGTCTAAAATCCTCTAACCATTTATTATGCTACCTCTTAAACATGAATACGAACTCAATAAAAAAATTGGGAACATATACAATGTCTAGTACTATGTAACGTCATAATCGTGAGATTATGAGGCCTAAGGTAAAATTAATTAACACGTTGCTTTTCTCCCTCCATAGTACAATTATAAAAATATATACTTACAGAGAGTAAAATGTCATCACATAGATAAGTAAAACGAAAATACCGGTCCATTATATATATATATATATATATATATATACATATACATAATTTTTTAACGTGATAATTTAGGAGTACTGTCATAAGCATTTCTTTCGTAAAAAAAATTGTACAGTATTTTAATTCTACATTCAGCCTTTATTCAAATGTTGTATATAATACATACAGAATATCGCATTTAATTGCGGCCTTCATCGCTGTAGGAACCAAGACATCCATCGTTAAGATTATGTGTGTTAATAAAATAACATTATACAAAAAACAATTCTTATAGAAAAACAAATACATTATAATAATATGCACAATAATAAATTTTTATTATATATATATACACACACACATACCACAAGGTATATATATATATATATATATATATATACATATAATAATAATTTTTTAAGGTATATATTATTATAATGTATTATTTGTTTCTTATTTATTAATAAAATTAGTATGTAAAAAATTGAAAAATTACTAGATTTCTAAATGTAGAGAAAATATAATTATACTCATATCCTTTATATAATATATTATAATTCTACTACTATACAATATCTACTTATTATATATAAAATTATAATAATACTTTCGACAATATAATATCAAACGTTCCTTTAATAAAAAATAATATATATATATTATATTATATTATATTATATTATCCGCTCTTTCCT
>NW_017962289.1:0-300 GCF_001601855.1 Plasmodium reichenowi | reverse complement strand
TTTATAAAAATGCTTTTATAATATAATATATGTTCTCTTTTTACATTAACAGTAAAAAAAAAATTACCAAGACAAAGAAAAATAATCATATATTGTATATACAGAATGGATTCTAGCTTAAGATGCTTTCAGCTATTATCACAACAGACATAAAATAGTTGCTATGTTGGTTTTTCAACCGAAAGCTAAATTAACTGTCTGACCAAACTATTCCTTTCGTACTTAGTTCGATTACTGGAACAATATAATATATAAATATAATTATTATTCTTCAGTAGAGTAAAAAACTAACCTATCTCG
>NW_017962288.1:0-3244 GCF_001601855.1 Plasmodium reichenowi | reverse complement strand
TCTATAATAAAATTTGTTCTAATTTTACTAATATGGTTATATATATAGGGTTGTTCAAAATAATTACCTTATATATATATATATATATATTTATTTATTTATTTATATGTTAATAATATATAAATTTCATAGAATATGATTGTTTCATTTTGCATACGTTCAATATATTCATATGCCATTCAATATTTTTAATTTTTTTTATTTCTATTTATTTCTTTTTGTTTTGTTTTTCCTTCTATAATATTATTTTATATATGTAATTATTCCCGTAAATAAATTAAGAATGTAACAAAAGGAAAATGTAATAAATGTTTTGTAATATAATTTATATTTGTTACTTGATTAACCAAAAAATATAATATCTATATATCTATATATATATATATATGTATGTATGAAAATATAATATATAGTATAATAATACATATTTTAAAATATGAAACTTAAAATTTTCAGTTTCTAACATGTATATATATAGATGCAATCCTGTTCATTTTACATTATGTGATCCATTATATTTTATTTGAATAAATATATCTTTTTCCTTATTTTTATGCTTTGAACAGTATATAATTATAAAATATAATACATATATTCATAATGGAAATTATGTTATAATATATAAGAAATTTAAAAATCAAGTATATATTGTACACATAATATGATTGTGACCATAAATATATACATATATTATTATTCATTTATTTTTATGTAAATAATGTTTTTTGTAATACTATATGATGCTTAATTAAAGGAACTATGTATTTTTGCTGCTGTAAAATTATAATATATTACGTTGTAATATCAATATTTCACATATATAATAATGTAAGTAAAAATAAAAAAATAATTATGCTACCACTTAGTATGATACTTCATATTAATAGGTACCATAAATAAATAAATAAATAAATATATATATATATATATATTTTTTTTTTTATGTAGGATAATATCAAAAAAAAGCATAATAAATATGATATACCCAATTTTAAAAAAATTAGATCCTTGTCAACCTATGATAACACCGAACAAACAAAAAAGGGATATATTTCCCTTTTTAAAAAGAATACTATAGAAGAAGAAATAAAGAAACAAGAATTTATAGAAGACGCTTTTGTTATCGATTGTTCAGAGTTAAATCATTTATTAAAGATCACATCATTTGAAAATTACAACATGGAAATAAGAGATTCTATGTTTAAAGGATATGAACAAATGTATTCAGAACTATATGATAATAAAATGGAGAAAAAAGAAGAAGAAAATATATTTCAAAAATTTTTAAGCTTATTACATCGTATACCTTCAAAATATATAGATAAAATGTTAAATTATCTTATTCGAGATTTTGTATCCGTACCAATATACGTAGTCATATTATTCATAATTGTATGGCTAATAAGTTGTGCTGCCCCTTGTATATCTATGGTATATAGTACAATTTTTTGGAGTTATGCATTAGTACCTGTTTTTGCATTATTATTATATTTAAAAAAATCCGAAAGTTATTAAATGAATATATTCAAATAATTTTATACATATCATAAATGTTTGTATAATATTATCATTATTATATATATCTTATACTTTTTTATTTGATATATATATATATATATATATTATACTTTTTTATTTGATTTGTATATATATATATATATATATATATATATTATACTTTTCTGTTTGATTTATATATATATATATATATATATATATATATATCCATAGACATAATTAATTTTTTAAATAAAACAATTCATACAAAAAATTTAATAAATAAAATTTTTAATTCGTTTTTTAATAAAATATAAAAAAATATGAATATATCTCATTTGACAACTATTAAAAGAAAAAAGAAAAAAAAAGTAAAAAGTAAAAAGTAAAAAGTAAAAAGGAAAAAGCAAAAAGTATATAAGAGAGTGTACACATATTTATATATATTATATAAATATTCACTCATGTACATTATATATCATTTTTTAAAATTCTCAGAAAATGTTTTTATATATTATTCATTTACATATTAATAAATGTATGTATTTTTATAAAACAATCATAGAAAAAAAATAGGATCAATCATATAATATATATATATATATATATATATATTTCCATTTTCATATAATATACTATAGTATCCTTTTTAGTTTTAATTCATATTACGCTCCACTATATTTTCTCATTTTATAAGTTAATCTTTCCATCCATATATTTTTCATTGTTTCCGTAAGATCAGCCCATGCTTTTCTTTTAGAATTAATAAAATATAAAAATTCACGTTTTTCACAAGAACCTTTACGTAAGAATTGATGGAAATCTAGATTATCTGTCCTTTCTCTTTTAACTACTTCTTCGGTCAATATATAATGAACCCTCCACCAATATTTTTTTCTAAAAGCTGTAGGAACAAGATATGTTTTTTCTAAATATTGACTATAATACATTAAATATTCTTGCATTTTTGTATATTTTTTTCTTTCATGTGCAAGTATATGATTCCATAATATAAACATATCTTTAACAGATACTGTAAAATCTAATCTTCTTATTCTTTCATTTAATTCTTCTTCTGTTAATTTATCCTCCAATTCAGAATTACTAACACCAAAAGGTAATATCTCCTTTTTGTAAGGCATTAATTCTCTATTTGCACTACTTGTAACATTTGAATTATTATATGTTCTCTCATTTCCTCTAGTATAATAATCACTATTATAATTATTCCTTTCTTCTCTTCTATCTCTTGATTGAGTATATCTTTCATTACCTCTTCCTCTATTTGACGAAGATGTAGTAGTAGTAGTAGTAGTAGTAGTAGTAGGTTGGTCATAATCATTTTCATCTTCATCTCTTAATCTATCATATATATTTCGAAAATCCCATTTATTATTCCCTCCTCCTCTTTCATATGCATTCTCTTCATAATTTCGTCCTTCAGGTACACTATTACTTCTCTTATTATTATAATTATATCTTTCCTCTTCTGGATATCTACTACCTCTTCCTCCCACATTTGCCCTCTCTTCTTCTTTTCTCTGTTCCATTGGATTACATCCTTTTGTATATTCTAACGCTGGTGGAGGTACCCAATAATAGGGTCTTCCATATACCATATGTTGATGAGGATTATAAAAATTATAACCTCTTCCATCTCCCATATATGGAACCCAATGATAATATGGTCTTCCATACATCATTCCTGGACCCCACTGAGGATGTGGAAACCTTACATCTGGAATAT
>NW_017962287.1:0-1578 GCF_001601855.1 Plasmodium reichenowi | reverse complement strand
CATTTATATTTTTATAAACATCAAATATATACAATTTTTTTTTAAAATTTAAAATATATATATATATATATATTTGTGATATTTAAAAATAATTCATAAATAAAGAAAAAATATAAAGTGCACTAAAAAAATACACGTGTGCTTATATTATATTACTATTTATACATCAGGAATACATAGTACAACATCGTATTTTTTGAATATTTTTATATTATTCTTATATTGTATAAAATATAAAGTTTTTATTAGTTATGTATTAAATGTATTAATGTAGAAAAGAAAAAGAAGAGGAAAAAAAAAAAAAAAAGGAACAATTTATATTATTATTAATTAAATGGCTGTTAAAATAAGTACGCCCGTATACAAAAAGAGGATAAGTTCTACTGCATATCCCTTATATTTTAGTGTTTTTATCAAAAGGTTAAAAAATTATGTTTCGCAAAAAATTAAGGAAATAAAAAATTTAGGTGATTATGAAAAATCATGTAGGGATTTAAACTATGAAATCGATGAATTAAAGGAATTATTTTGTACACGTGATTTATTAAATATTCCAAGATATGTTAGATTAGCATCATGGAATAAAAACGTGATTTATTAAATATTCCAAGATACGTGATTTATTAAATATTCCAAGATATGTTAGATTAGCATCATGGAATAAAAATATTGAAACGTTATTTATTAAATATTCCAAGATATGTTAGATTAGCATCATGGAATAAAAATATTGAAGACCATTTAAAAACAACGATGGTTAGTGATTCAGATGAAAAATGTAAAAGAAGTTATCCTTTTTATCGAGGAATTCAAAGATATAGACGAAAACTGTTGGCAGATTATTGTGAAGAAAGGGATAAAAGAAAAAGGGATGTACTAAATTCAAGTAATGATAAAGACAAGTGTTTAGAATATAACGAATGGGTAATTATGAGTGACAATGCAATTAATGCTTCGTTTAATAATAAGATAACAGAAGGTGATAGAAATAACGGAGCATATACTATTAGTAATAATTGTAGTTTGAGAAAACCACACCTTTTATTTCCACTATTAGAGTGTCATAAAGAGAAAGAACCAGAAACTGGTAAAGATACTGATGGGGATAAAACTGAAGATTCTAAAAATATTGTTAAGTCAATACATGGACCTAGTTCTGAATCAACATATTATAGCTCTATTGAATTAGAATATGGGAATAATGCAACTTTCCTTCCTACGTCAAATACTAGTATGTATAATGAATTTGTATATATAATAGCTATAATTTTTTTTTATTTTTATTTTTTTTTTTTTATTATATGTTTTATATTAAATAAAAATGGTGAAATTATTATTTTAATTATGTGAAGATAATATATAATATATAAATTATTATTTATTTTTTTTTTTAGATCAATTGAATCTATTTTTTGATTCACCAATATATGGGAATTCAGAAATTACAAATACTGCAGACGGTTTTAGAAATATTTTTAATATGCATATTGAACCTAAAGATGTTGCAATTCCATTTGATACTTCCCCCCCTGTTAGTATTCCAGCTTCTAAGATTACACTTGGTAGTAATACTCCTGT
>NW_017962286.1:0-2833 GCF_001601855.1 Plasmodium reichenowi | reverse complement strand
TATATATATCCTAATATATTCCATTTCAATATCATATGTAATATAAACTATCACGTTTAATGCAATTTTATTTTTACTTGTGATGAAAAAAAAAAAAAAAAAAACTAATATTTATTACCTTTTAAAAAACAAAAATATAATATATATATAATCATTATTTACTAACTACCAAAAATATTTTAACAGGGGAAATATTAATATATAGATATATATAGATATATATATATATATATATATATATATATATATATATATTCCTAATATAATATTAAGCAGTATAAATAATATTCCGATAAGTATGATTTTAAAAAAGCAATAGTAAATTTTATAATAATTAAAATATATTGCACTACTATATTAATACATAATCATTATTTTAAAGTTAATTTTTATAAAAAAATTATACAGTTACTCTTCAATAATTTTTATCGTATGTTCTTATAATTCTTTAATATTACACATAATATTTTGCACATATTATAAAATCAAATTAAAGAGATATTTTCCTTTTACTTAATTTTCTAATATGGATATGGTATTAATATATCTCATTCTATTATATACTGTGAAAAACATAATTTTCCTATTTTATAATTTAAAAAAAAAAAAAAAAAAAATTATTATTTACATGATGGTTTCATTTAAAATTATCATTGTATATAATTTATATTCTAATTAATCCATATAACAAATTAAAATTTATAGGTACACATAAATTAATGTTCTACCAATTTTATTATAAATATAATAAATAGATAAAATAAAATAAAAAATATATCTTTTAATAACAAAATAGGCACACTCACATATACATATATATATATATATATATATTTATTTATTTATTTATTTATTATTTTTTTTTTTACATATTAGCTAAATATATTATTAAGCCAATCAACAAATATCGATGACGTTATTTTATTATCTGGCTCACATGATAATTTGTGCGAACCATAATTTAATATATGTACACTTAAATGTTTATAATTGTTCTTATCCTTTTCATTTTTTAAATCACTTTTTGTAAAATTCTTCTTCCTTTTATAATTTTTATAATGTCCATGATCACATGGTTTCCATAAAATATCCTCACCTTTTAAATCCTCTCCTGATAGAATTATATAATCTTTTTCATATTTACATGTTTGGTTAGATAAATTATTTGATTTATTCGATATCAAATTTTTATCATCCTCACTTTTTATAGTTTCTGATATATTTTCATTATTTTTAATATTATTTGAATGAGTATGCGACTTTATATTTCCCTCTTTATTTATATGATCATTATTATTATCATTATTATTATTATTATTTGAATTATTATTTGAATTATCTTCTTCTTTTTTGTTATATATATTAACCATTTTATTAACAAAATTTACAGAACCAGTCGGATCCACTATATTATCATATTTTGATTGTAACACTATAATATCAATATCACTTTCGTCTATATATTTTAAAATTTTACTTTTCATACATGAATAGGTACCAAATAAACATTCTAAAGCTATACCAGCTTTTAATTCTTCATGGTAATGATAAGGATCTTTATCATCATCCAGTTTAACCCATGGATATTTTAAAGTCCTACCTAAAACTTTAAATTTATAAAGAGGAAAAAATTTTTTAAGTATATATCCTAGGCCTATTAACATTTTATTAAAAAATGTTCTTGTTTGTTTTTCTATACTAATCATAGGAGATATTAGTGCTAAACCTTTAATATATTTTCTCCATTCTTTTTTTTCATCATATATTCTTTCAAACATTTTTACAGCTATACATCCACCCATAGATGTACCCATAAGTATTATAGGTCTTAATTCATTTTTTGCTTTCCATTCATTTACAAATATTTCTAATGCCTGAACAGCATCAGCAACGAAATTTTCAAAATCTTCAACAAAACATCGTTCATTTCTTGACGCCTCTGATAATCCATGTGATTGATTATCAATACCACAAAATGTATAACCATTATCATTTAATGATTGAATCCAACTATTTTCATAGGACATTGTCCTTTTACCACAATTACAATATTTTGAAAGACCACATTTTGAACAATAATAAAAGTTCTTATAAACATAATTATCTTTATCACCTTCGGTAAACAATAAAACATTATCATCGTCCATCGGTTTTCTAAAATCTTTTTTATTTGAAACATTTTCTGAATTAACATTTTTATTAACATTATTTTCATCATTAATTTTATTTGATATATTATCTTTAGATTTAAAACAGTTCTCAGTTTTTTCATCAGATATATTATTCGATTGAGAACAACTATTCCTCAACTTATTATTATGATTAATAGAACATTCCTTCATTGTCTTTTCATTTTTATTAGCCCATTCGGGTCTACCATGATAATTTAAATATTGATTCCTTAAATGTGTAGTAACTCCATGTAGAGCAAAAATATATGCTTTAGTTTTTTCTTCTTTGGGTTTCCAGGAATATTTTGCTATTTTTAAATTTTCTCTGTTTGTGAAAAAACTTATCTCTGGATTTCCATCTTCTATAATAATATTATTCTCGTTTCCATGATTTTCTTTATTCCCTGAAATATTATGATTTTCCTTATTTGATTTTTCATCTTTATTTTTATAATCTTTATAATCATCAACTGTATTATCATCATCACTATATAAAACCCCTCTTGATATTTTAGGCATATAGTTTCTTGAATTATAAAATTTTTCATTCAAAATATTCGCCATATCTACTTTTCCTAATAATAAAATCTTGTCTATACCCTGATATCCCAAAATAGAAAATAATTGTGTTTTGTGCAAAAATGTATTCTATATTACAAAAA
>NW_017962285.1:0-2463 GCF_001601855.1 Plasmodium reichenowi | reverse complement strand
TTATATTTTTGTACTGTAAAAATGTAGAAAATATATTCCATTCAATATATTAATACCTTAATTTTTTTTTTTTTTTTTTTTTTGATACAAATATATTCTAGAATAAACATTTATAAATTGAAAATTTAATTAGAAATTAATTAACATAATTATCATTTGGTATTTATATATTTCATACAGTTACTTTTAAATAAAAATTTAATTTTTTCACAAATAATATATATATATATATATAATATATATAATTATACAGAAAGAACTAAATTTAAAACAAAAAAAAAAAAATAATAATAAATGAGTATTTTTTTTAAGATTCATAAATATTAAAAAATTAATTATAAAAATTTTAATTATGTAAATCATAAAAATATAAAATAAAACAAAAATACAACATAATTAATTATATAAAGAATAAAAAAAAAAAAAAAAAAAACATAAAAAAATTAGTAGAAAAATAAAATATTATATCCATTAAGATAAAAATTCCAATAATATTTTTCATGTGTTATCTCAAAACTAGTTTACTCTTTTGAAAAATTAAAATGAATAAATTAAAGATAACTCATAGCATCCAAATAATAAAAAATTAAATATGTATCTATTTCTCTTTTATTTTTTATTTTTTTTTTTTTCTTTTATGTGAATTTTTTCTCAAATTTTAACATAAAATGCTTAATATATATTCACAACAAAAATATTAAAAATCCTTTTAATTTTTATTTTCAAAGGAAATAGTTATAAATATAAAAATTATATAACTATTATTCTGAACAAATAAAATAAAATAATCCATTTTAATATATTAATCCTTCTAGACAAAAATACATCATACCTTAAAATTAACATGCATTTATATCCTCATTGTATTCAGAAAAATCCTTGATATTAGTTTCTTGTACTTGTTGATTGACTGAAAAAAAAAAAAAAAAACATAAAATAAAAATAAATATTATAGGATAATATAAAAGTAAACAAACATAATGTAATAATATATATCATTTTTATATTCTTGTTATTATTCATTTATTTATTATTTTTTTTTATATTTGTATTACACATATTGGATAATTTATCTAAATTATCAGTAACTTCAAATGTAAAATTATTCTCATTATTCTCATTCAGAACTTCATCAGAACTACAAAAAAAAAATATATATATATTACATAAATAATTTTTAAATTTCTTCTATACTCCTATTATATTATTATAAAACAAAATAAAAACACATATAAAAATATTTAATACAATATATATATATATATATTTATATATATATTTATATTTATATTTAATTTACATTCTTCCCAATTTTATTTTTATTTATTTTTTCTAACCTTTGATCTTTGGCTTGTGATGCACCTACAATAACCAATATAATAAATAACACACCTGCTCCTGCATAATATGGCATACCTAAAAAGAAAAAAAGAAAAAAAAAATTAATGAGAAATTAATTTTTTTTATTGTTACTTTTGCATTTTTGTAAGTATAAAAATAATAATATATTTTATTTGTTATTAAAAATTTGAATATCATACTTGAAAAACCCTTCTTTCTGAAACATGTATAAGATGGATCTTCAAATTCCCTTTTCGTACAATTAGAATATTCCTTTGAATCATATGTAAAATAGCTCAAACAGTAATCTGCTACTGCACAACACAAATTTATTGTTTTTTCTTTAGTGCATGTTTTTAATGGGATTTCTTTATCAATCATATCGGAACAATATTTTGCAGAAATTTCGTTCTCACATTTATTTATTTCTGCTAATTTCTTTATTAATTCTTTTGTTGTACTATCATTTCTGTTTACATAAAGATCTAAATTTAATTTTTTATCATATAAATTATATCTACTTGGAATATTATTAAAATTATTATTATTAGATCCCATATTTAAAACATTCCCAGAATGTTTCCCCCTATCTTGTCTTTTTACTGGATTACCATGATTAATTTGACTTCCTTCGGAAACTCCATCTCCATGTAGATTATTCATGGTATGGAATCCATGTTCTTGTAAATCCCTTTGTTGACTAATATTAATGTTTTGATTAGCTAACTGTTTTCTTTCGTTTTCCTCATTTCTCATATCTTTTAAATGTAATATATTACTATTTTTATCTTCAAGATTAATTTTATGTATATCTTTATGACTTAATCTTACCCCTTCATCACCATGAATTGTTTGTTCTTTATTTTCTCCTGTAACAGAATCATTAATTTCGTTTTGTACATGTATGGTTCCCACATCACCAACAGTTTTCATATCATTTTCCTGTTGATTATTCTCAATATGTTGACTACTATCCTCCGATATTTCAGATGTATCATTTCTTTTCATTTTTTCTTCAACGTCTTCTGATTCATCATTTACAGTAGATACGTCTGAATTTTTGCCATCTAATTCATCATCGTCTGATTCTCTATTCATATGACTTTTCAAAACAATATCTTC